>NW_026863275.1:0-54302 GCF_026571515.1 Ruditapes philippinarum
ATTTTCAAATAAATTCCATCAAATAAAATAATCAATTACATGGGAAATTGAAATAATGGCCAGAAAAGGGGATAATTCCTATTAAAAATGGCTGGTAACTGGTGAACCTTGGGCTAGTAACTTTGTTATTCCCACTTGCACCTGGGCTAGTGGCCAAAATTTTTTATTGCACACCCCTATAGAAATATGTTTTTCACAATAAATTACTTAGTGTTTGTAATGTTGTCATCATTTAATGTATTTTCCCAACTAGATGAAATGTTCTGCACACCAACCAATGTATTGGACACATCTTTAAGATCATGTAACCAACCATATATTATGTAACTTTCACTTAATAACAAGGAGTGGCAACCATTTAACATACTGTACTGACCACACCATATGAATGTAATGGTGACCCAATGGTTTTATGCTATGACTCATTGCTTCATTTTTCCAATTGTCTAACATAAATAAAGCACCAGCTATGTCATTATTACCACCTTTTTACGTGCTTTTGCAACCATGTAAAAATAGCTGTAAACAGTTTAATGTATTTGAGGCACTTTTAGATATGTGTTACCCACCATACGTTATATACTTTTCACCATATAACAAAGGCTGGTGACCATTTAACACACAGAAACGACCCTTTATTTCATGAATCTCGCCATGCATTATGATGTACCATATCTAATGGCAGCTATGGCCTTCCATAGTTTAGACTCCTTATTCTTATACTGAATGTACAAGTGTCTCCCTCTCTCTCTCTCCCTCTCTCTCTCTCTCTCTCTCTCTCTGAGAGTGTATGTTTATGTGTGCTGTGTGCGCAAACAATTTTGATTGAAGTTTTATTGGTGTGGATTTTAATTCCTTTATGTAAGACTCATGGTATGAACAATTTCAACACAATGACGAAAGTTTGTACAGTTGAAAATGAAATCAGATTTATTGGTTCAAATTTTGACACAATTTCAGTAATTTTACATCATACATACTAGATTAATTAAAAAATAAAGTAAATAAAGCTGTGTTTGTTCTAAGTACTTGCAAAAAGTTATTATTTCAATCATTTATTTAATGAATTAGTTTTTTTCTTACAGTAATGTACCCAGTAAATGATTTTTATCGCAAGTTAAGACCCTGAAATGTGCTAGTACACCAGTTGCATGGTTCGGTTCGTGTTTTGAATGGTAAGGTACGTTTTGTGAAAGGTAAGCTTCGCTAAAAAAAGCTGCTTGCTTTGTGAACGGTTTGCACACTTTTTTAATGAGGTAGGCGTGGCCTGAACACTTTGATTTTTCTCGATATAATTGTGTTTAGTTTTTGCCCAATTGACTTCAGCAAGGTGGTAATTATGACAAGCATTTTTTTCTTTATTTATATGATATTTTACAAATCTATTTCAATCTAATAAAAATCTGAGCTTCCATCCGTTCCCCCGGTTTTGATACGTTGCATGAAACTTGTATTCATTGAAAACCGGGCAGTGAGGGGTAGTTTTAACTTTGATTAGTCTGTTACTATTTGCATTTAATTATAGATAAATGTAATATTACAATATATTTTACTTAAATCCCGATATATATTTGTTAATTCGGCAATCTGTTGATAATTCTAATAAGCATCTTAAGCTTTTATTTCTATACATGTACTTGTATTGAAATCATCAATTATATCTAATCCATTTAAAAATGTTATAGAAAAATGCCACGACTTTAATCCGATATTTCTTTAGTTTCCTTGATGGTTGTCTTGTTTTTCAGCTTGTTGTTATTTTTACAAGCGTCTTTTTATTTCTTTATTCATAATTCTTATGATCACTTTTATTGTGTACTGTTGCTGGTCAAATTCCTCTGGTGAATAGACAATGTAAAATAGACGCAATTAATGATAAGATAAACAATGAAATTCAGTTTAGAAATCTTGAAATCAACCGTTATAAATTTTGTTCGATACAGATTTTTATTCTTATAAAATTGATTCTATGATTTCTGCACTTGTTCGCATACACAGATCACACTTAATTGTAACCCGTCATCACTTCTCCTACCTAAAATAACATTGCATAATTAGTCAAAACATGACTATTAGTTTTTGTTATTCCATTAAAATATACATATACATGTAACACATTTCTTACAATTTGTACATCGTGAGCTTGATACACTCAATAAGTCAATAGCTTTTTATAGCGATATTTATCATACTGTTGGACAAGTGTCCGCTCTTCACTGTATGCATGCAATTTAGCTGACGTTTTACAAATGCTGGCTAAACTGTTTATATTTCATTTACCTTTTTACTCACATACTTGGTGTAAACAGTGATAAATATATTAAGAATTTATCTAGTAACAAAAAAATACGCCAGTACAAGAAAATTATTGTTGAATAGCTTAATATAGGAACAGTCTTTTAAATAAGAATTGAAGAACATAATTTGAAAACTAAAACACTTTTATTTCACAATTTTCTTTTAGCTATGTAGAAGGAACCAAGTAGCATTGCACATATCGTGATCTGTACTGTTATATTTTAACTGATTGACAGGCGAAGCACGTGGAGTCCTGAAATAAAATCCCACTCAAATAACCAAATATTAAAACCTAATGCGAAATAATAAAGTTCAGTCACTGTGATAGAACTTTAAATTAACACTAAATCTCTCTCTTTCTCTTGCTATGTAAAGTCCAGTATGTACACCATGTTTAAAACATTTCATAAAAATAATCAAAATAGTATTGCTGCGAATTGTGTCAACATTAGAATTTACTATATATCTTTAGAAATTGGCGATGCAAGTTTAGTCAAAAATGAAAGAAATGATTAAGGTCTAAGAAAGGAATTAAATTAAAACATTTTTGTTATGGTTATAATGAAAACAACAGCGTTAAATCTTAACATATGTTATTTATTCCCTTATATAAAAAAAATAGCAGAAAATTGAACTTCTCTGATCAGCGATAATCTTCGTCCCTATTCATTGCAAGAATAAGTTAATTAGCGGTAAGCCGAATATGAAAGTCCCATGCTTATTGCACGGTACAGTGGGCTTTTATGGTTGTTTTGAAGTGGGTCTTCCATAAATTATCTTGCAAACTTTTTGAACGATACGAAATGTACGGTTCACTTTGTGAATGATACATTTCACTTTGTGAACAGTACTGTTCATTTCTTGCACGGTGCAGTTCATTTTATAGGTGTAGTAGCATGTTTCAGGGTCTGTACTTTGTGAAATTCCCGTAGTATACAGTTTCTTAATCGTTTTCGTCTCAGGTGTATTTGTTTGTGTACATATCTACAGACAATACACAAAATGGGTCGTGATGAGTTACTTAACAGGTGTCCATGGAAAGGTGTGAATAACGGCATCTTGTGTAGACCTGTGTAAGCGTCCAAATATACAGAGTTAATTGTAAAATACAATCACTGCTAACAAAAGAAAAGAAAAGACAATGACACCTGTTGTGTATAGAACCCACAATGAAAGACAATTAATTTATCATAGGTACTAGAACACATGTTATATGTTTTGGTTTTATATATTTAAACCTGTAGCCATTGGCTACTATTTATAACATATAACCTGTAGAACAGGTATTCAAGTTAACCACGATTTTCACTCATTCGAAGGCTTTTCTTTGCCGCATTTGCACGTACATGTAATATGTCTCAACCAATTAATGCCGATGATATAGGGATTGAGAAAGAGAATGAACAGAGTGAATCTGCGCCTGACCTGACCGACATAGTAATTTATTTATTTATCATTATTTATTTAAATAATGTCATAAAAAACCAGTTTGAAGAGTTAACAGAAAAACTACAAACGGAGCAGTCTCAGAATTTCGAGTATTTGCAGAAGAAGGTGAATGAAAATATCGGGAAAAAGCTGAAATGGGAGGGTAACAAGATCCAGTTTGAGTTTAATGAAGGGCTTAAAGAGAAGGTCCTTAAATTAGAGAAAATTGTGAAATCGAAAGGTGATCACAAATCATTGTTGTTAATCAGCGAGATAATTCATGACATCGATACCCGTAATAAGCATATCGGAATCGCCGACTCGTCACCAGCAGGCTGGAAAACGGTGAATGAATACAAGGCCAGTGATATTGCAGATGATTCAGAGGATGAAAAGAAGATCCGTAGTGCGGAAAACCGCGCCCTCAGGAGTGTAAAGCAGTTCCGTCTTAAATACAGGCCGCGCCCATATCAAAGTGTCCCGAACAGAGGCTATGTGTCCGCCGCTGCTGGATCCGCCGCTCAAACTCCTGCTCTTGTTAGCGCTTCTCAGCCTTTTCTCGCCTACCCCAAGCAGGCGTATTTTCATGGGAGACAGAGAACCCCACAGCCAACCGACGTTTGCTTCGGATGCTTTAAGTATGGCCATTGGAAGAACAAGTGTCCCGCTGGAAACAACTTCCAGACAACAGAGCAATAGAAGTGAAGTTCTAGTGGAAGATAAGTATTACGATATCAATTGTGAAAGTGATTCTGAAATTCTTCAGCACATTGATTATTTTGATGTAATTGATAACGAAAAATCATTTATGTACACAAAGGGTATAAAGAAAAGCTTATTTAGACATATATTATTTTGGGAGAGTATGAATACTTATGACTCAATTTTGAAAATAATAAAATCGGGTTATGATATTCCGTTTACTGCCAATCCACCTTCTATGTGCATGAATAACAACAAGTCTGCATTACGAAATGATTCCTTTGTATCTGATGCTATTCAACAGTTATTTTTGTCTGAATGTATTGTAGAAGTTCCCTTCCAGCCGTTCTTTGTCAGTCCTTTAAGCGTGGCCAAAAACAAAAATAAAAAAACGTTTAATTTTGGATTTGAGCACTCTGAATACTTACATTAAAAAAGAACGCATTAAATTTGAAGACTGGAAAATAGCTTTAGAATACATCAGACAAGATTGTTTTTGTATCAAGTTTGATTTACGTTCAGGTTACCATCACATTGATATTTCTACTAAGTCCCAGACTTATTTAGGTTTTTCATGGAAGGACAAGTTTTACTGTTTTACCATTTGGACTTAGTACAGCGCCGTATGTATTTACTAAATGCTTGCGCCCTATTGTTAAATACTTTAGAGAAAACTGTATAGACATTATTTTGTACTTAGATGATGGTTTAGTGTTGTCAAATACAAAAAATCAGTGTGAGAATGTTTCAAAATTTATTCAAGATACGCTGGACAAGGCTGGTTTTCTGGTTAATATCGAAAAGTCTGTTTTTCAACCAGTTCAGCAGTTACAATGGTTGGGTTTAGTTTGGAATTCGATCGACTTTACATTGTGTATTCCAGAAAGGCGTATTGATGACTTAAAGTCTTCATTAGAGTGTTTGTTAAAATTAATGCCTAAAGTTACGGCGAGACAACTTGCTAAGGTGACAGGTAAAATTATTTCGCTCTCTTCCGTCTTCGGGAATGTTTGTAGAATTATGACACGCTATTGTTATATGAAAATAGTGTCAAGGTCGTCTTGGGATAGTGTTCTCAATGCAGAAAAAATGGAACACGTATTGAAAGAGGTGAACTTTTGGCTTTTGAATATTTTTGTATCTAACAAAAAGAAACTATGTAGTGTTTTTGAGAAAGATATTGTTGTTTATTCTGATGCAAGTAATGTAGCAGCAGGGTCTTATACTATTGATGTAAATCAAGAGGTTTTTCATTTAATGTGGAAAGAGCATGAGGCTAAGAAAAGTTCTACGTGGCGTGAATTAAGAGCCATTGAACAAACTGTGAAATGTTTTCAAGACAGATTTGCATCAAAGACTATTAAGTGGTTCACAGATAATCAAGCATGTGTAAAAATAGTGCAATGTGGGAGTATGAAATTGGAATTACAAGAGTTAGCCATGAATATTTTCTCTGCTTGTATTCAGAAAGGTATTAATATTGATATTCAATGGATTCCAAGACAAGAAAATATCAAAACTGATTATATAAGCAATATCATAGAAACTATGAAACCATTGGGTGTGACAAGAATTTTTCCGATTCAGGCATGAATTTGTGGCGTCCCAACAAGTATCGCACTTGCCAAAATTCCTATCATAAACAAATAGTTGGAAAGATGTATTCCTTAGTTTTGAATCCAGGTTCAGAAAATGCGAGTTGTTTTTTTGTCAGATTGGAGTGCATGAAAATAACTGGCCTTGTGCACACCGTGTTATTCTTGATAATAAAGGCACTATCCAAATTCTTGTGAGCTGGAAGGCAGGGTACTCTATTGTTCCAAGTGGAGTTCTTCACCTTTTTGACTTTTATTTTTGGAATTAAGCTATCGTGCGTTATCGTACAAGAAGTAATCAGAATTTAAAACCCCCCCAGCCAAAATATTTTTCCAACCAAGGATTCAACAAAACTCTATATTTTGGATCTAACAAATTTTATCCTGGTTGGCCGTAATTAGTGCTGGTAAATGTTGATGAGTATTGTTGTTGAAAAAAGTTGATGTTTTACGAAAACATATATATCTTTTTACTTTGTTTTACATTCCAAGCTCTTTACATTTTTTGATGATTAATTGATCGGGGTGATGATACTTTATGTAAAAAATTAAAAAATTGAAGTTACGTCCTGGTGTCCTGGTACAATAGCAGGTGTAGCAGTGGAAATGGAGTAAGATTTATATAATAGCATAGTGAGAAGCCAGTGGAAACTCCACGGGGTTTGAGAAAGTCCTGGTGACAGTAGCATGGTGGTACGCCAGTGGAGTTGAGTAACATGGTACATGCATGTTGTGCCAGTGGGAAATGGTAAGTCCTGCTTAAATAGCAATGGTGTAGCCAGTGGAGTTGATAAGTCCTGGTACATAGAGGTGTAGCCAGTGGAATTATATAATAGATATAGTCATGGTGAAGCCAGTGAAATGAGGTAAGTCCTGGTACATAGCATGGTGTAGCATGGGAAATCGAGCAAAGTCCATATACACTGCAGGTGCAGCCAGTTGAAATGAGTAAGCTCCTGGTACTAGCTGGTTCCAGTGGAAAAGATTTTTGGTCAACTGAGTGCCGTGAAATGATAAGCCTGTATATGCTTGGGTAGGGCCCGTGGAAAATGAGAAAGTCCCCGGTACTAGCATGGGGTAGAGTGGAAAGATAAGTCCCCGCTATATAGCATGGTGTAAACCAGTGGAGTTGAGAAGTCCCGGTATGCATGTAAAAATGGGTTTTAGTGTTGGTAAATGGTGGGGGAAATGAGTAAGTCCCGCTTTTGTGGTTGCCGTGGGTTGAGTAAGCCTGGGCATAAAGGTGTGCCGTGGAAAAGATAATCTGCTATATGTGGGATAGCAGTGAGTTAAAAAGTCCCGGGAAAGTTGTTACTAGTGGTTTGGGAAGTTCTGGACGCATGGTTTTAGCCGTGATTGAGTAATCTGTCATAGATGGGGTAGCAGTGGAAAAAGAGTATCCGGGCATGCATGGGGTAGAGGGAAAGGTAAAAAGGTTAGATGGTGTAGCAGTGGAGTTGAGATTTTAAACTGGGGTAAACCAGTGGGTTGAGTAAATCTGGTAAATTGCTGGGTGCCGTGGAAATGATAATCCTGCATATAGATTTTAGCCAGTGGGGTTGGGAAATCTGGTACTGCATGGTGTGCCAGTGGAAAAGAGTAGTCCTGCTATTAATTTTTCCGGGAATTTAGCTGTAATTTGGGTCAGTGGGAAATTGGGTAAATTTGGTACTACATGGTTAGCGTGGGTTGGTAAGTCCTGGTACCAAAAAGGTGTAGCCGTGGATATGGTAAATCTGGTACATGCTGTTGTAGCCGTGAAGATAATTGGGAAAAAGCTGGTGTAGCCAGTGGGGTTTGGGGTTCTTTTAAGGTTTTAAAGTGGATAGCTTTGGTTTTTAGAAAGCTGATATTAGTGTATATGTACTTTTTATATGTTTTTTTAAAATTTTAAAAAAACCGGGTTTTATGAAATTTATAAAAAATGGGTTGATATTTTTTTAAAATTTTGCGCTTTTCTGTCTATTTATTGTGTTTTTTGTTTTTCGTTTTTCAAATTTTTTTTTTGTGGGGGATGGGAAAGGAAAGGGCCCCTCCCCAAATGATAAGGGATCGGCCCATCGCTTTAAAAAGGGATCCGGTATTGTTTAAAACAAAACCGGAAAAAAAATGGTTAAAAAACAAAAAATTTCTTTTCGCCTTTTTTAAATAGTTTTTCCTTTTATACCCCGATTGCCCCTTTTCCAGCTTGGGCCCAAGTCCTTTTTACATTTTCACTTGTCGACTTTTTCCCTTTGTAGCAATTCAAAAAAAGCTTATTTCTATGTTGGGCCCTTTTGGAGACGTTAAAAAACCTTTCGTTTTTCCTCTTGTCAAATTTAGTTTAAAGGGAAGGGGTTTAAAATCAGTTTAGCCTAACCCTAAAAAAAAAAGGCCATTTCCCCGGAGTGTTATCCCCAAAAATTTTTTGGAAAAATTTTTAAAAAATCGGTTTCCCTTTCAAGATATACGATTTCCCGATGTGTTTAGATATGCTAATTTTTGCTTTTTTTTGAAATGTAAATTTTTAAAAAATTTCTAATTTTATTTTTATTCTCATGTTTCGTGTTTAAGAAAAAAGCAAGGGCCCCATGAAAACAAAAAAGGAAGCCCTGTGGTTATTTCAAGAACTCCAAATGATACATGTCCTGTAGCTATGTTAGAGAGATATTTACGGAAAGCAAATATCATGCCTTCTTCTGAGGAATTTGTTTTCAGGTCCATACTTTACTGTAAGAAATCCAAGTCTTACAAGCTTAGAAATGGTAATACACCATTTTCGTATACTCGAGCAAGAGAAGTATTGCTCGACGCACTAAAGTCTTTAGGTTTAGAATCCGGTAATTTTGGTTTGCATAGTCTTAGATCGGGGGGTGCTACAGCTGCTGCTAGCAACGGCATTACTGATAGACTGTTTAAGAAACATGGTAGATGGAAATCCGAGAAAGCCAAAGATGGCTATGTTCAGGAAAATTTATTAGAAAAGTTATCGGTTTCGAAAAAATTAGGTATTTAATAAGATAACATTGTTTTTGCCACTTTTCACATTATTGTGTTCTTTCTTTATTGTCGAAAATGCAGCAAAATAAGAAACTTGAAACTTGAAACTTGAAAACTTGATTTAACGCCTATTTCTACATATAGAATACATATTCAATGGCGTTGTACAGCTATATACCTTATATGTGCTACTCCCAGTGCTACCATACACAATACTCCCAGCAGTGCGACGGTCACAGTGATTGGGTCAATCCCCACCAACATGTAACAATCTACACCCCTAAGCACCCCTGCACATGATAACACATGGGCCAGACTTTATTATATATAATACATTGAAAATAATAAAAACACTAGAAATATACAAACATGCACAAAACAATTAGGAACAGACAATGCCTTCAGCGTCACTTAAAAAAGTGCAAAAAAGTCCTTGAAGTAAAATGATTTCAGTTGTCTTTTGAAAATTTCAACAGATTCGCATTTTCTCATATTAATAGGTAGTTCATTCCACAATTTTGGTCCTATCGTGCTAAAAGCTCTGTCAGAAAAAGTCCTCTTCTTATTAAAAGGAACAACATAACAACCAACTGAGGATTCAGATGATCTTAAGGTTCGTTTTGACACTTGATGAGACAAAAGCTCTATTAAATATGATGGTGCGTTTCCTACCGAACAGTTATACATGTATGTCAGTATCTTGAAACTGATTCGTGCTTTAATCGGAAGCCAGTGCAGATCGAATAATGCCTGTTTAGAACTATCATGCTTGGAACGACCTAACACCAGTTTGGCACACATATTTTGAATACGTTGAAGTTTGGCTAATTCATTTTGAGATATGCCGTATAGAATGATGTTGCAATAATCTAAATGGGATATTACTAAAGATAAAACAAGTGTTTCAGCGGCTCCCTTTGTCAGATACTTTCGAATGCTCTTGATCTTGAAATAATTTAACATAGCAGTTCTACATTTTCTTTTAATGTGATCTTTGAAATTTAGAGACTCATCCAAAAAAGCACCAAGATACCGTATACAATGTTGTGATTCAATAACATTACCACATATATTGATTTCTTTGGTGTTACACTTATTTAGCTGTGGACGACTTCCGAAAAGAATAAACTCTGTCTTTGAATTGTTCATTTTAACTTGTTGCTGTTCATCCAATCATTTATATGCACTGCACAGTCATGGAGGTCCTGAATTGCGCTTGCTTCTGCGGTAGGTGATGGTTTAAAACGTTTATTCGCAACGTGGTCGTCGGCAAATCCGTGCACGGAAATGGAGGGAGGTACAATGTCAAAGATAGTTCCTGCGTACGTCAAGTAGAGCCAAGCGGCCCAAACAGCTTCCCTGGGGGACACTACAGTCCAAGTTCCCGTTCTGATGACACATTCGAGTTAACACTCACTCGACAGCTACGCGGCCTCAAATATGAATCTATCCATTCCAGCGCAGATCCAAAGACGCCATATTGACTTTCAAATACATTTAACAGTATGTTATGGTCGACAGTATCAAAAGCAGCACTTAAATCTAGAGCTCTCAGTGCAGTGACCTCTTGATGCTCCATTGCATCAAGAATGTCGTTTACGAGTCTAAGAAGGGCTGACTCACAGGAGTGAAACTGACGATAGGCCGACTGATTCGTTGGAAGGAGATCGTTTCCGTTTACATGTTTGTTTAGTCGATGAAGGGCGGCTTTTTCAATCAATTTGGACAAGAATGACAAGTTGCTGACGGTCGATAGTTGGCAAATGTGAGTTCAAGACCAGATTTTTTCAACAGAGGCCTGACTATTGCCTTTTTCCATTTAGCTGGAAAAAACACCTTGCGTCAGAGAAAAGATTCACAAGCTGGGTAATCATAGGCAAAAGTTCATTGAGAAATGATTTTAATACTTTGGTGGGCAGAATGTCAAGCTCACAAGATTTAGTTTGTAACTGACTTATGAGCATTTTAATCTCATCCTCTGAAAGACTTTCGAAAGATCCAAACGGTGGTACGTCTTTGACCAAAGGTTTATAGTTTTCAAAATCTTTCAGAGACTCGCGTATCTTCTTGATCTTGTCCATAAAATGGTCTGCGAATTTATCCGCAAGGGTGTTTTCATCTTCCACGGGTGGCATTGGGTTTTCTGACTTGCTTCCGGTAAGATCTTTCACAAACTGATAAAGCTTTTTAGAGTTACCTTTTGATTCAATTACCTTCTGACTAAGTGTTAATTGTTTCACATTTCTAAGTTCATAGTGATATTTGTGAAGTGCGGACTTATAAATTTCATAGTCCTTGGGTTGCCGATGTTTGCGCCAAAGTCTCTCTGATCGACGCATCACTCGTTTCAGGGACATAATACTTTCACTGAACCAGGGCTTCGGTGCTCTACATATTTGAATTTTCTCTTTCATAGGTGCATGTGTATTAAGGAGTTTCTCGATCTCAGTCTCAAACTGGTCAACAAAATTTCCACAGAATCAGTACATATTGTCATTTGATTAAGGTCGTTAGCGAAACCCTCGTTGTCCATATCTTTAAAGTGCCGGAAAGAAATAGATTTGCTCACAATGTTCTCCTTTTTTACCCTCGTGACTACTTTAACAGCACAGTGGTCTGACAAAAACGGACCTGGTTCACATGAGAGTAGATCAACGCCATTTGCGAGTTCGGTGATCACTAGATCAAGACTATGGCCGTGCACATGTGTTGGAAAGTCAACATGTTGTAGCAAACCGAGAGCAAACAGGGAATTATTGAACTCTGAAACAGCGCTACTGTCATCATGAATGTGTAAGTTAAAATCTCCCATAATCATTAGATTTAAATATTTCGGAACTATGTCTTCTAGGAACTGAAAGAATTCTGTCACAAATTGATTTGGTGTTGCCAAAGATGGAGGTCTATATATACCAACACAGTGAATTGTAATGCTTTTGAAGATTAATTGCCACACTCCGTACTCAAAGCTTGATTTTGCACCGGAAAGCAGTCTACGCATGTTAACACCACTACGACATGTAAGGGCAACACCACCGCCAATTCTGTTTTGACGGTTTGACACACTGATTTTGTAACCATTTTGGTTCAGATCCGAGGTCTCAAATTGATATTGTTTTTCATCAGAATACCAGGTTTCGGTCAGAATGGCAAAGTCAACTTTCTGTTCACGGAGCAGTTGTCCAACAAGTACATCTTTTCTGACTAATGATCGGCAATTTACAGTCAAGCAGGTAACATTCTCTGTAAAATTGCTTAGAGTATTACATCGTTTTGGATATATAAGATTTGAGAGATTTACACAAGTTTGCTTTTTAATTCTTCTTTCTTAAGCGCTTCTTTCACTAATCATGTGTTTTGTTATTATTGTAAATAATTTATGTTCGGTTGAGTGGAACAAATAAGAACATAAATTAATTTATCATAGGTACTAGAACATGTTATATGTTTTGGTTTTTTATATTTAAACCTGTAGCCATTGGCTACTATTTATAGCATATAACCTGTAGAACAGGTATTCAAGTTAAGCACGATTTTCACTCATTCGAAGGCTTTTTTTCTTTGCGGCATTTGCACAATCCCCACCCACCCACCCACTTATTAAGTGACATTTAAAAATCAAGGACTGTGCACTATGTAAAATGTTTTATTTCAGAAAGAAGTTTGAAGAATCTATATATATGTATTTGTACGTGTCGATAAATGCAGCAAAATAAGCGCTTCCTTCACTAATCATGTGTTTTGTTATTATTGTAAATAATTTATGTTCGGTTGAGTGGAACGAATAAGAACATAACTAGCGTGTCTCTAATAAGCTTCCGTACAAGTGTTTCACACGAGTGATTTTTTTGCCCATGTTAGTTCACATTGCCATTGTCAGCTATACCGGAAATAGAGAGCTATTTTATGTAATGCGTATATTTGTTTTAGTTCAATACTTGTTTTAATTTACCAAGAGTTTGTACATGACTCTATAGATTATCATATAACAGTGACAGTCTAGACTGTATATATTTCAACCCTTGTTTAGCCATAATTTATTTATTTTTAAACATATGCAATTTTCATTTTTGTCTCAGGTAATGATATCCACGAAGTGACACAGGCGCCCACGGTGCGACACGGTGCTTTTTCTTGAATTTTCCAATTCACATACACTGTGTCAGACCGTTTTCCACTGTGTGTATCTCCATGGACCATCCTCAAAGACCTTCAAGGGAAATGCCATGTAATTCTATGGACAGATGAGAGGGTAGTTCCAAGGAATGTCCATGGAATTTTGAGCTATATTGCCATGGACATTTTCCAGTTGTTTTCCACCCTTATTTTGTCAAATACATCCTGGACAAGGAGACCACATGCTCCAGGCTTTTTTCATGGACACTTTCTTCATGGGGTTTTCATGGAATATCCATAGAATTCCATGGAAGTTTTACAGCTGGGGCATAACACCCCCCCCCCTTCACTTTGTCTCAAAGAATTGTTAAAATTGTTACCTTCGTATTGTAAAAGTTTCTCTGCAATATGTCTCCTTTCTTGGTTCAATTCTTCTTTAGTTATACTTGTAAGGGGCTGATGAGCCAAAAATTTTCTTGCAAACTAAAAAATTTCAACACAAATATTTCAACACAGATATTTCAAGTTTTTGATGTATAGTTCCGTCTAATATTTGAGATAAGGAAGTTTGACTGTATTCCTATTTAAAAATTAAATCCCCCCCCCCCCCCAACAAATTGTGGCCCCATCCCACTCTCAAGGAATCATTTTTGGCCAATTTGTTTCTGAGAAAATTTTTACAGACACCCTATAACCCTCAGGGATCATGATTTAAACAAACTTGAATCTACACCACCTGAGGATGTTTCCACAAGTTTCAGCTTTTTCAGGCCAAGTGGATTTTAAGAAGATTTTGAAAAAAATTTCAGTATAAATTTCTTTGTTGGAAATTGATTTCCCATTGTGGCCCTACCTTACCCAAAGTAATCATGATATGAACAAACAGGAATCTTCACTACCCGAGTATGCTGCCGCACACAAGTTTCAGGTTTTTTGGCCAAATGGTTTTTTTAAATATCTTTTTTTAATATTTATAAATTTTTTTATATTCCTTCCCAACTGACTTTCCATTCAGGCCCCACTACCACCAGGGTTCATGATTTGAACAAATTTGAATCTTCACAAGGCAACATTAATTTGATTTTTAGTTTTACGGATCCGCCGACTCTAAAAATTTGCATTTAAAAAAACAAAAAAATCGAAAATTTTCAAGCTGCTCATTTCAAACCCATGTTTTATATTAGGAAATCACTGAGACATTTAAATCTGGATGTAAAAATGCTTGCAGAATGATGGAGAAAGGTCAAGGTATTGCAGAACATCGTTGGATTGGTTTCGTTGTGTTCAAAGGGGGCGACTTGGGTGAAATAATTATTTTTTTATTCGGAAACTTCGCCAGAATTTCCTCCAAAAGAGAAGGTGAAGTTGCCCTATATTAGGAGTTCACAATCGTTTAAATTAACCCACAAGCCAATAAAATGATAAATAACTTATTTTAAAGATGTTTTTACTGCCTTAGCATAATTACTCGAGACTGTCTTATCTTTACTGCGTTGGGGTAATATAAATTCTAATGATGCAACCATATTAGCTGTGCAACCAATGTTTATTCCTTTTAGTGTTGATGTTACAATTAGGTGGTAACTTGTAACTAGTTAAAATAATAATAAAACCCTTTGTTTACAGTTATTTTAAAAAAAATATGACCTTCTACTTTACAGATGTAATTGTGTCAAAGGGTTGAGTACCCGGGCCAGCAGCTTTTTGCTTTTTTTTTCCGTACTCCAACTTGACTTTTCTTGGAAAAAAATCCATAAAACTAAAAGTCAAATTATGATCGCCCAACCTGAAGATGTTTCACACAAGTTTCAGTTTTTTTGGACAAATAGATCATGAATTTTCAAAGGCCATCTTGAAACAGTTTATTGATTCTAGACTTTAAGTATACATTTTCTCTAATTACACACTATAACAATCATTTCCTAAGGGTTAAATATTAATATATATGTGATAAGGAAATAATGTTATGATGTATAGCGGCCGGGTATTAGTTCTGTCTGTGTTCAGCATAGATAATACCCCAGTATGATACCCAGGCTTCACCTAGGGAAAATATATATCAAAATCCTATAGGGATGTATTATACGCATCCCTTTCTCATGTTAAAAAATGCTGGGGGAAAAGTTCACAGATTATGGTATGCATATCTAGACATTATGTTCTATTAAATACAGTTTCTAAACTTCTGTTGAGGGGATTAAAAGGAATTGTGATTGACTGAATGACTACCAGCATCAAAAATATTGTACTCCCTACAGCAAAAAATGTTGTATAATATATGAATTAATAACTTTACAAGAAAACAAATCTCTTACCAGTGTTGAAAAAACTCCACAATTGTAGCCATCTGTTTGCATAGACAATTCTTGGTGGCACAGTTTCCAAGAGATTTGTTTCTCCAAACACCTCATGCTCAAAAAATTTCTAAAAATTGAAAGTAATTTTCTCAGTATTCTCTTAATTTCAATATCAAAACACATAAAATCATAACTAGATAATTGCAGTGCTGGTCAATTCGCCCCAAAACCATTTACCAGTACACCCCATGCACGAGTGCCCTAAATTTTTTTGTAGTTCCCCAAATATATGTTTCACGAGCGCCCCAAGTAGGCTTCACGAGCCCCAAACGTACGAGCGCCCCAAAATAAAAATCAATTATCTTATGAAATAATATATCCATTTCTTGTGGCAATTGTGCAATATTAATTTTTTTGTCTATTTACCATCTACATGTAAATCAAACACACAGCCCATTGGACCATCAAGTCACTTTTAATACAAAGTAATGTTTTCAAAAGCATGCATGGAAATTTAACACTTGCATTCATGGGTAAATAGTTTGTATGTTTAATTTTATCTTTATGGAGTCTCAATTGCCTTTGTTGAATAGGACGGGATATTGCTGCTTTGTTTGTCTAGAGATGGTTTCAATCGTTTGTGTATATCTAATTAAAGTCTATTGATTTTTCAACTTGAGAAAAAACCCTAAAACTAACACAGAATATTACACTCAAGTTACAGATTTTCTGCCTGATCGGTTTCTGAGAAGAATATCTTTAAAGATTTTTCTCTATATGTTCCTATGTAAAAATGTTGACCCCCCATTGTGGCCCCACCTTACTCCCAGTGATCGTGATTGGAGAAAAAATTGAATCTACACTACCTGAAGATGCCTCCACAGTTCCAGCTTTTCTGGCTAACTGGTTTTTGAAAAGAAGATTTTAATGATTTTTCTCTATACATTTGTAGCTAAAAAAAAAAGTGAATCTACACTACTTTAGGATATTTCCACACAAGTTACAGCTTTTTTGGCCGATTGATTTTTGAGAAGATATTTCTCTGTATATTTCACCTCAGGTGTGATAACAATTATTTATGTCTCTGCTACACGTACACGCACTTAGTATTTCCATCAGCACAATTAAACTCCGTTTTGACTGAATAGACGAGAAATTACTTACAACTAGCCTAAAACACATTGCAGTAATCAACTATTACGCAAAAACCATACCGTATTACCATTAGAATTTGGTTTTTAGTTGTTAAAGTACCGTACCTGTTAATGTATCTTATTTTTCCAAAATAATAGTCAGCTGTCTTACTTTCAGATGTCTATATTTGATTGGTACGTAAAAATGACAAATTACAGGCGATAGTTCCCCTAAGATACAAACCGTAATTCATGAAAATGAAACGAAAATCAAAACAAGCTAAAACCACCATCAAAGGTGAAAATGTCAACGCATTGGAATAACTTCACAAAATCGGCATTAATGTATCGTGCACATTTCAAATATTCCTTTCGCACGCAAACTGTTCCACAACAACCAAATTCACCTTTGTCAGATTGACCCATTTCTTATACGTTCAAAATGGCCGCTTCTTTGTTTCAAAGAGGGTTTTGAGATATCTCTGTCTTATCATCATTTCCGTAAATTACTCAAATTTGAAACAGAATTAGCCCTTAATTTTTGCAATTTATATTTTCCTTCCCATAAGGATAATTTATGCTAAACTACGTTGAATTTGACTCAGTAGTTCTTGAGAAGAAGATTTTCAAAAATGCACCCCCTTTTTCTACAGTTTCGAGGTTTTCTCAACTTTGAATAAAGATAGGTCTTTCATTTCTGCAATTTATACACAGGATGAATGACCATCTTTAAGTCCTCCTTAAAGATAGCTTAAAGGTGTTTAAAGGTAGCTTAAAGACGATCTTTAAGCCACCTTTAAGCTACCTTTAAGTTATATGTATTGCTTAAAGGTGGCTTAAAGAAAGCGTAAAGATGGCTTAAAGGCAGCTTAAAGACTATCTTTAAGCCACCTTTAAGCCACCTTTAAGGACAACTTATAGGTCCTTAATGTCCAAACTTCTTTAAGCCACCTTTAAGCCACCTTTAAGCTACCTTTAAGCCACCTTTAAGCCATTAAAAAAAAATTTAATTCAATATTGTGCTCAATTTCCAACAAAATGTATTAACTTTATGAAAGAAAAGGTATTAAAACGGTTTTTGTTCTAGAAAGAAAAATGAAAAAAAAGAACACCAAAAAAAAAAAAAACGGCCGCGGTGAGAATTGAACCCGGGACCCTTAGTTTACTAACATCACCACACACCCTCTGCGCCACGGCAACTTACATAGTTTTAGGCGTTTTTATATCCTATATATCAGTGGATATTGAATCACTGTATCGAATGTGTTTACTTGAAAAGATTTTGACAAACCATTCAGTTTGTAACAATCAATTATATCTAGTTTATAAATTACATGCATGCATGTATTTAGAATGAAATACGGAACTTGGTCTTCAGTGAACATAAATATATTATACCTAAATGGAAACCGTTAGGTTCACTATAGTAGGCTTTCTTAGTTAATAAATTTAAACCGAGTAGATATACGTAATTCATCTAATTTATAGCTATAAAAATGTAAGAAAGAAAATGAAATCATTTCTTTTATTAAATGCATTGATACTATTAGGGTATTTGTTCAATTTCCCGCAATTTCCCGGTTTTCATGATCGCGGCGCCGTTCCAATATGTTTAAATATTTACATGTAATTGTATGTACATGATTTTTAAACTATCAATTCTATAACAAACAAAATTACCAATTACCGGTGACGTATTTACTGCATGTGGCAATTGCAAATGACTTGTACATACAATTGTATGATGTGCCAGGCCGGGTATATTTGACATATTTACCCTTATACATATATTTAAATAATCAACCCCTATTTATGATCACCGGTACATTAATTAATTAGCCTCAAGATTTTACTCTTACATATATGTATCGTTAATTTGTAGACGTAACATTTTTGAAACCCAGAGCTAGGAAATAATACTTTGAAAATGAATTACAAATGTAAATTAACTTTTATTCACTAGACTTATCGTATACTCGTACATACTAAGATTCAACGCCTTTAGAAACCCTGACGTGCACCTGGGCACACGACACACCTGTTGTGTATATCTTGTATATTCTGTGTTAGTTCCAGGGGTTTTCTTAAGTTGGACAAACAATAGACTTTAATTAGATATACACAAACATGCCCCTGGGCACACGACACAACTGTTGTGTATATCTTGTATATTCTATGTTAGTTCCAGGGGTTTTCTTAAGTTGGACAAACAATAGACTCTAATTAGATATACACAAACGAACAAAACTATGTCTAGACAAACAAAGCAGTAATATCCTGCCCGATATAACAAAGGCAGTTGAGAGTCTTTTCATCTTTAACATGAATCTAGCAGATCTAGAGTTAGAAATAATGAAAATTAAAAAAAAAAATACAAACCTTAAACCGATTAAACAAATTAAATCATGCATTTTTGGTTCATTACCTTTATTTTGTTTAATAACCAGATGAACTGAGAGAGAGAGAGAGAGAGAGAGAGAGAGAGAGAGAGAGAGAGAGAGAGAGAGAGAGAGAGATTTTTTTCACCGATTAATTTATAATAGGAAACAAACATACTTTAATTAGTTTTATGCACATATTAAGATACAGAGACTGCGCTCACCCCTACAATAATTTTGAAACCCCCAAAAAATTATAAAGAATTTTATAACGGCAATCTGTGTCCATCGGAGCGGTGCTGATGATAGCGATCTGTGTTTAATGGAGCGACGATTAAAACCGCCTGGAACCCCCCCCCCCTTCCTTGGAAATTATATTATCACTCGGATGACCCCCTCCCATCTCTATAAAAGAGCTTTTGCATTTAATATATGTTTTTATTGTTCAGCTTGATCAATATTGACTTAAAGGCCACTTAAAGACAGTGTAAAGGCAGTGTAAAGAGAGCGTAAATGCCACTTAAAGATGCTTAAAGGTGGCTTAAAGGTGGCTTAAAGGTAGCTTAAAGAAGTTTGGACATTAAGGACCTATAAGCACTTGCTTAAAGGTGACTTAAAGGCGGCTTAAAGGTTGTATAGCCTTTAAGCTCCTTTAAGTCACCTTTAAGCCACCTTTAAGGACTTGCTTAAAGATGGTTTTTCGCCCTGTGATATTTGCCATACCATAATGATGCTTTGTGCCAAATTTGGTTGAAATTGGATAAGCGATTTTAGAGAAGAAGTTTAAAATGTGAAAAGTTTACAGACAGAGGAACGAAGGAAAAACTGTGATCAGAAAAGCTCACTTGCCAACAATTTTCAACGATTTATACTGTAAGAAGATGCAGCCATTCATTTTAAGGAAGGAGTCTTTTCTGGTTTTTGACTTGTCAAAAGTAAATTTGATTAATTGTTGAGTAAATCAAAATGAAAGGAAATTAAAATAGTATATTTTTCTTTCTTTTTTACTATCATACAACTTGGCATAGAAAAAGTAATCAATGTTTATAATCTAACAAGGACTATATTTTTGGCGTGATATTGGCGTAGAAAAATATCACATGTTTCGCAATTCAGAATTGCTGCAGATTAATGAGTCTGTTTAAGCATTTTAAAAACAATAACATTAATGTGGGATTTTTTTTTCTGATGTGAACTAATGATATTATACTTGGGTTTCAGAATATGTTTTTAAAATATGATATGCCTATCAAATTACATTTTTACAAGCTTTTTAAAGCGCCCATTCTAAACATTGATTTTTGTGAAAAAATCACTAATATCAGTTTTTTTCTCCTATTAAACGGTCAATATATATGCTTTTCTGTCAATTTATATCTTTATATAAAGTCTTCATAATACATAAAAATCAGAAATATTTTATTATTGGAAGCATAAAAAAATAATCAAAATTTCTTCAAAATTTAAGAAAATTAGAGGAAATGCGGGCTAAGCAATATCAATTTTAGTATAAATATTTATTCCAATTTAGTAGTACAAGCTGATAGACATTTTGATATTCTATCATTTCAATGAAGAATAGAATCTTCAAATCTTAAACAAATGTCGACAGAATTACAAAGAGCTACACTTATTTTTATCATCCTTAACGTTGAGGAAAAAGGTAGTGACTTTGACCTGACCTTTATGTGAAAACAAAGAGGTCAAATTTGATTAAACTGATAGAATCATTTAGTAATATGATCCGTTTGACTGTGTCGAAATTTTTATGAATTTCTTATTATAAGAAGTATGTTTGATAACGAGAAGACTCCTTCCTTAATTAACAGACTTGAATCCCTTTTAATCAAGCATGATATGGTTTGGTAGATTAGTGATACATGTGCTTAAAAAAAACTTCCAAAATTTAGATTTAATCGTTACCTCCAATAATGTAGTACTTTATTGGCCCTTTCTTTTGAGAATCCCATGGAATCAAGGAAGTAGAAGTTTCCTTCACATGGCCGCAAAATCTACATCAAAATAAATACAAATATTTACATCCTCTTTATGTTTTCTCCTGTATTTCTTAAGCAAACCAACTATGATTTGATATCAATAAATATTCTCAATCATTCTCAAACAACAGTTAACTCAATATCTCAGTTATCAATTAATTAAAGGACATTTTCATGGATGATTGGCGCCAAATAATTTTGATAGACTAGTTGATTAGTGCATTTGGTGTGGTACATATACAATTTCAAGAAGAGAAAATATTATCTCTGTCGACATTAGTTTTTTTATTATGGTGCTAAGATTGAGACACTGCATTTTATCATCACTGTAAGCATCAAATGACCTACATTTATTCAAGTTTGTACAGTTTTTTTTTAATTTGGAGATTTGTTGAGCATGTTGAACAGTCAGTTGACCCTTTGGCTTTTATGGTTGTGGCAGATGTGGTTCCTAATGAGGTTCATGTTGATGAGGTTCTGGCTGATAATACATTGAGGAGGCAATTTTCAGAACTTAAACTAATCAAAGGCCGGAACGGTCACAAAGGCGTCGGGCTTTCATTTTCTTTTATATAGAATATCAAAAATTTGAATATCTGTATTATATAACAGTCGTACATCAAATAATGTTAGATTTAGAATAAAACAAGAGGCCCATGGGCCACATCGCTCACCTGAGGAACAATAGGTATGATAAAATCAGCTTAATGGAGTCATAATACAAACTATCTGGACAATGTACAATAATACATGTTGATCCTGTATAAATAAAATCAATTTTCCCCTGGATATTCTTATGTTTATAATCATTAGTCCCTTTTCTAACAGGACGATTTTATAGTCATATCATATGTTGAGTATTGCAGTTCTCAAAAAGATCCTTAACAATTGTTTATATATGGGATATAAACGTACATAAACCCTGAACCTTCTTGTGAGGCCAAAGAATTGTCCTGGGGCCAAAGTCTTAACAATTATAAAGAATCATCTGGCTGATTAGTTTCTGAGAAGAAGATTTTTAAAGATTTACTCTATATATTCCTATGTAAAACTTCGATCCCCCATTGTGGCCCCACCCTACCCCCAGGGGTCATGATTTTCACAACTTTGAATCTACACTACCTGAGGATGCTTCCACACAAGTTTCAGCTTTCCTGGTCTTATGGTTCATGAGAAGAAGATTTTTAAAGATTTACTCTATATATTCCTATGTTAAATTTCGACCCCCAATTGTGGCCCCACCCTTCCCTCGGGGGTCATGATTTTCACAAATTAGAATTTACACTACCTGAGGATGCTTCCACACAAGTTTCAGCTTTCCTGGTCTTATGGTTCATGAGAAGAAGATTTTTAAAGATTTACTCTATATATTCCTATGTTAAATTTCGACCCCCCATTGTGGCCCCACCCTACCCTCGGGGGTCATGATTTTCACAAATTAGAATTTACACTACCTGAGGATGCTTCCACACAAGTTTCAGCTTTCCTGGCTGACTAGTTTCTGAAAGGAAGATTTTTAAAGATTTACTTTATATATTCCTATGTTAAACTTCGACACCCCATTGTGGCCCCATCCTACCCCCGGGGGCCATGATTTTCACAACTTTGAATCTACACTACCTGAGGATGCTTCCACACAAGTTTCAGCTTTACTGGCTGATTTGTTTCTGAGAAGAAGATTTTTAAAGATTTACTCTGTATATTCCTATGTAAAACTTCGATCCCCCATTGTGGCCCCACCCTGCCCCCGGGGGTCATGATTTTCACAACTTTGAATCTACACTACCTGAGGATGCTTCCACACAAGTTTCAGCTTTACTGGCTGATTTGTTTCTGAGAACAAGATTTTTAAAGATTTACTCTATCTATTCCTATGTAAAACTTCGATCCCCCATTGTGGCCCCACCCTGCCCCCGGGGGTCATGATTTTAACAACTTTGAATCTACACTACCTGAGGATGCTTCCACACAAGTTTCAGCTGTCCTGGCTGATTAGTTTCTGAGAAGAAGATTTTTAAAGATTTACTCTATATATTCCTATGTAAAACTTCGACCACCCATTGTGGCCCCACCCTACCCTCGGGGATCATGATTTTCCCAACTTTAAATCTACACTACCTGAGAAGAGAGGATGCTTGCCCCACCCACACAAGTTTCAGCTTTCCTTGCTGATTAGTTTCTGAGAAGAAGATTTTTAAAGATTTACTCTATATATTCCTATTTAAACTTCAGCCCCATCATGAGAAGAAATATTAAAATTTACCCACTATGTTAATTTCACCTCCTTTGTGCCCACCCAGGGGGTCATGACCTTTTCACAACTATTTGATTTCAAGAATCTACACATGTGGCCCACCTACCTGAGGATGCTTCCACACAAGTTTCAGCTTTCCTGGATGACTAGTTTCTGAAAGGAAGATTTTTAAAGATTTACTCTATATATTCCTATGTTAAATTTCGACCCCCAATTGTGGCCCCACCCTACCCCCGGGGGTCATGATTTTCACAAATTAGAATTTACACTACCTTAG
Organism: Ruditapes philippinarum; assembly: GCF_026571515.1. Taxonomy (NCBI): domain Eukaryota; kingdom Metazoa; phylum Mollusca; class Bivalvia; order Venerida; family Veneridae; genus Ruditapes; species Ruditapes philippinarum. The sequence goes on from NW_026863275.1 coordinate 23,455, forward strand.
GATGCTTCCACACAAGTTTCAGCTTTCCTGGTCTTATGGTTCATGAGAAGAAGATTATTAAAGATTTACTCTATATATTCCTATGTTAAATTTCGACCCTCCTTTGTGGCCCCACCCTACCATCGGGGGTCATGATTTTCACAAATTAGAATTTACACTACCTGAGGATGCTTCCACACAAGTTTCAGCTTTCCTGGTCTTATGGTTAATGAGAAGAAGATTTTCAAAGATTTACTCTGTATATTCCTATGTAAAACTTCGACCCCCCATTGTGGCCCCACCCTACCCCAGGGGGTCATGATTTTCACAAATTAGAATCTACACTACCTGAGGATGCTTCCACACAAGTTTCAGCTTTCCTGGTCTTATGGTTCATGAGAAGAAGATTTTTGAAAAATTCTCGAAAATTTTCATAAATTCCTAATTATCCCCCTTTGCAAAAGGGCGTGATCCTTAATTTTCACAAATTTAAATCCCCTTAGGCTAAGGATGCTTTGTGCCAAGTTTGGTTGAAATTGGCCCAGTGGTTCTTGAGAAGATGTTGAAAATGTGAAAAGTTTACAGACAGACGGACAGACGGACAGACGGACGGACAGACAGACGGACGACAGACAAAATGTGATCAGAATAGCTCACTTGAGCTTTCAGCTCGGTGAGCTAAAAAGTATATGAATTATGTTTTGTGCTGCTTTAAAAAAATCTAAGTACTGAAGTACTAAAAGCCGGGCTCTTTTGGTGTGTCTTTATACTTATTGTGTAGTAAAGACTGAAAATCTCTCTCTCTCTCTCTCTCTGTCTCTCTCTCTCTCTCTCTCTCTCTCTCTCTCTCTCTCTCTCTCTCTATCTCTCTCTCTCATGCTTTTAATGTCGGCAAAGCATCAGAGAGCGACCAAATTTTGTAAGCGGCTCTAAACAAAAAATATGTCTGTCTAGTAGAAGTTAAAAAGTTCAACAGTTGCTGCCTTGAATTTTGTAACAAGCATTATATATTCAATCCCCGTTTCTTCATCGTGCAGCAAAGTAGTTCATGGAAATTCATGCGCATTGTATGTGTCCAAAATGCATAGTAATGTTTTAAAAACACGTTATTAATATTAAAACTAAAAAAGATAGACAATTCATTCGAAATTTAAAAAAAAGAAACAAAATGCCAATACTTTTGACAAAACGTGACTCTTTGTGTAACTATTTGGTATAGCGGAAGCTTTACCTTGACGCTGTTTGGTTTTTTGTTTATTTGTGCTATTTATAGTAACATTGGCGATTTGCCTGCCTATAGCCAGGACTCTGCTTCCAGCAGAGCCCGGCTAAAAATCAGTACATTTCCTTCTAAAATAGGTAGTGATGCGTTTATAATACAATACTCATCATGGTTACAAAAATCGAATTTTTTTTCTTTTTTCTTTCTACTTTAAACAGTCTTTGAACAATTTTTTACAGGTTTCTTTATTTGATTACATTAACAGTGTGTCCCTAATTATAATAATAAAACATACTTTTATTTATTTCGATTCCCGTTTGAAACAAGATTACCAATGGTTTACAAACAAATCAAAAACACATGCTATCTGCTCTACCAAACAGCTGCATTATCGTATTCATTTTTGCAACAAAATCACTAAATACGTTTATCGCATACCTGTTAACCCTCCCACATTGCGCGGGAGACTCCCGCAAAACGGCCTAAAAATCTAAGATCTCCCGCATCCAACCTATCTCCCGCGCGGGAGACAAATTTCTCCCGCAATCGTATTTGTCTTCCCCCATATCCCCCCCTCTCAATTCTGAATCTTTACATGCAAATTTCAGCAACCACTGTGGGTTTTTCTCTGATTTTAAGCTTTAAAAAAGCTGCTGTGTAGCTTGAATATATCAAAACTCATCCAAGTACTGTTTACCGATCATAGTATGACATGTTATAGTCCAGTTTACTTTTTACGATTACTTCCGGTTTTGACTTAAATCAGTTACGTATTTAGTTATGCATAAGCCTTATAAAAAATAAGTGAACGTTTAAAATATCTTGATTTTACTCTGTAACACCAAAGAAAACAATACACAGCCAGTGGTGTCACTTAACAGGTGCACAGGTAAAGCACCCAAGCCACACGCAGTGAGCCGTGACTAATTCTGTCTGGCCAGCACGGTTGGTAAAAATCAAAGTGAGTTTGGAACACTGAGTGTTTATACAAGCTACCAATAAAAGTGAAGCTCGAGGAAAAGTGTAAAAGCATTTCACAAGAGTTTTTAAAGTTTATAGTACCGGTACTATGAATTACAGGGATGCTATAGACATTACAACAGAGATCATTTTTAAATGATACTGTAGAAATACATGTTGTTTTGTGAATTAAAAATTCTTTCTATATATAAGGCAAAAAATAATTTTCATGAATATTATTTACTGGTATTTTCTTAACTGGGTTTCACTGCATATTCAAAATACGCAAAATAAATTTTCTGTGTTTACCCTAGATGTCAGCATGCAGTGGTGGTTCAATACTCAACAATAAGAAGACAATATAAAAAGTGGCACTATTGACTTCTTGTATTGTACCATGCAAACAAATTAATAGTTTTCTGAACACAACACAAGTTGTAATTGCACATTGGTAGTCATAGAAATAAACATAGGTAATCACAGATTACAAAGCTCACCGAGACGAGACATCACCCTTATGAGACTTCACCTTTATGAGACCACCTTTATGAGACCACCTTTATCATATTAAATGAAAATCATACTTTATGATCTTGGATATTCATGGATTCTGTTTTGACACAATATCCTATATCATCTGTTAAAAAATTGTATGATAATCATATGTTCATATGTTAATCAATACAATAATATACAATTAAATATTGCATCCTATCATATTTACAACATATATCATATAATACAATAAAATACCATAATAAACAATGATCAGATATGATATTGTAACGTATGATATGACATTGTATTGTGTTATACGTTATTGTATTTGATCACATAATACAATATAATATATAAAACAATATAGTATTATATTACAATATCATATTACACAATAACGTTGAAACATATGATATTATATTGTATAATGTAGTATGATATTGTATGATACTATCATTTTTGAAACATAATATGATATTGTATCATATGATACAATATAATTTGATACAACATTGTATCATATCAAATGATACAATATTATGTGATAAAGTAAAATATATAAAACATTATATATTATACACATTGTATCATATGATACAATAATATATTTTACAATATCATACAATATAATTTCATGTGATGTGATAATATATCATATTATAAACCAATATCATATTATACAATATCGTATGATACGATATTATATAATATTTCAGTATCATATTATACAATTTCATGTGATATAATTCTATATAACAGAAACTTATATCGTATCATACAATATCATATGATACAATATTATAGAATATACGATATTGTATCATACGATACAATATTATATTTTGCAATATCTTATGTAAAAGTATCATGTGATAAAATAATAAATTAATAATACAATATAATATTATACAATATTGTATCATAATATACAATACTATACATAACGATATCATGTTACAATATCATAACATAAAATATCAAAAAAATTGATACAATATCATATTGTATTATATAACTTTTATAATATTACATGATATTATATTGTATCATATTAAACAATATTGTTTCATCCCATACAATACTTTATCATAGGAATCATGTTATATCATTTATCAACAAACACATCTATCTATCGAGCAGGTTTGAGTGAGGAAGGAGATTTCTATAGCATCCTTGATAATGGAGATCAGGCTCTGTATCTGAAGCAACCTCTGCGTTTCATTTATAATATAGTTAAATCAACTATGCAAGCTATCATCTATAATACATGTGACCTGTTCCAAAAAACTAAACCTCATCCAGCATCTGAAACCTATGGCTCAGATTCAGCATTCAAGCCTGTCAGGTGCATCAGTATACATAAGACACATCTCCATGCAAATTTGGTGAAGTTCAGACCAGTAATAACTAAGATATCATCATCAGAGGGCACTAGCAATCAAAACCTTAACCTGCTCCAACATCCGCAACCTACGGCTCAGATTCAACATCCATGCCTGTCAGGTGCATCTGTATCATAAGACACACCATCCATTCAAGTTTGGTGAAGTTAGGACCTGTAATAACCAAGATATATTTTTTAGCATCCTTGATAATGGAGATCAAGCTCTGCATCTGAAGCTTCCTCTGTGATTCATTCATATTACAGTTTAATTAACTATGCAAGTTTGAAATAGTATTATTATCTATTAAACATGTGACCTGTTCCAAAAAACTTAACCATATCCAGCATCTGAAACCTATGGCTCAGACTCAGCATTCAAGCCCGTCAGGTGCATCAGTATCATAAGACGCACCATCCATGGAAGTCTGGTGAAGTTAGGACAAGTAGTAACTAAGATAAAATCATCAGAGGGCACCTGTTTCAAAAACTTTAACCAGCTCTAAAAACTAAACCTCCTCCAGCATCCGAAACCTATGGCTCAGATTCAGCATTCAAGCCTGTCTGGTGCATCAGTATCATAAGACGCACCATCCATGGAAGTCTGGTGAAGTTAGGACAAGCAGTAACTTAGATATTGCTATCAATGGGCACCTGCAACAAAAACTTTAACCTGCTCTAAAAACCTTAACCTCCTTCAGCATCTGTAACCTATAGCTCAGATTCAGCATCCAAGCCTGCCTGGTGCATCAGTATCATAAGACACACCATCCATGGAAGTCTGGTGAAGTTAGGACAAGCAGTAACTTAGATATTGCTATCAATGGGCACCTGCAACAAAAACTTTAACCTGCTCTAAAAACCTTAACCTCCTCCAGCATCCGAAACCTATAGCTCAGATTCAGCACTCAAGCCTGTCTGGTGCATCAGTATCATAAGACACACCATCCATGCAAGTTTGGTGAAGTACGGACCTGCAGTAACTTAGATATTGCTATCAAAGGGCACCTGCAACAAAAAAACTTTAACCTGGTCCAACACCTTAACCTCCTCCAGCATCTGAAATTTAGGACTCAGATTCAGCATCCAAGTCTTTCAAGTCCATAAGTAGGTCCAGATGCATCATCCATGCAAGTTTGGTGAAGATAGGACAAGTAATAGCTTAGATACAGGACCTGCAACAAAAACTTTAACCAGGTCCGGACGCCGACGCCGAGGGTATAGCATAAGCTCCCCCTGACTTCGTCTCGGTGAGCTAATAAAATTTAAAATGATTGCAAATGCATTAATTACAATGGTAAAATAAGGTGTCTAACAGTATTCTTAATATATATTTGCATTTCACCTGAAAAACGTCGTTTACGCAAAATCTCCCCCTTAGCCAAGTTGGTAAGGGGGAGATTCTCCCACATAGCAGCTTTGAAAGGTTAACAGGTATGTTATCGCTTACATTTATTTTGGAGACCGTGCCCTATAACAAATAAATTTACATATCAAATTTTATTTCTATCTGGCATGGTCTCCAATTAAAATGTAAAACTTAATTTTTACACCTTATTGTATTCATCCACAATATCTTGATTAATCAAATTTATACTTATGCAATGAGTTGTCAATAATTAGGGAGGCAAAGTTGTTTTTTTGGACACAATTTAGTTGAATAAATGGAATAAAAATCTTGTAATATGTTTAATGCTTTAAGGAACTTATTTCTAATGCGCATTTAAAAGGCGGTGCAGAGCATGAATTTTTGGACGATTGCCAATCCAGACGATCGCCAGAAGGTTGCTGAGCATTAGCTCGACACCTTAAAAATGGTGTAATTCCTGATCATAGTGATGCTGATGTAGTCACCCCATCATTAAATCCAGGATAGGAGGTATTCGTCTTTTACCTTTATTATCTTTTACATGTTGTTTAGAGATTTACGTACACTTCAGAAAAATTTGCTAACCTTTGTTTTCATATTAATAGGATTAATTTAAGTGATGATGAAGAGCTAGAGGAAGAGTATGAGGATTCTGGAGAAGACTGAGTTGGAAGTTGAAAAAGAGCTTGAGCTCTTGTAGTGCTAACTTTCAATGCATTACTCAATGAAAAGTAGGGATGTCAACGAGTACTGTGGAATCATTAGATTTATTGGTGGCTCAATTTTCGTGGAATTCGTGGGAACCTCTCATCCACAAATTAACATCCTCCACGAATTAATAAATAAGTGTTAATTAGTTAGTACCGCCTATTAATCTAATAAGCAAGGCAATAAAGCATATTATTTATTGTCAAGGAAAGGGTGTGTTAGTTGTGCCAAAATGGAAATCTTCAGTTTTCTGGCCAGCTATTGTTGATATATCTGGAAATTTTGGATGGTTTATCAAACAGCATGTCGAATATGAAAAACCCTTACATTTTTTCTGTGCAAGTTTTGACAAGAATAGTATTTTTGCAGCCAATAAATTCAACAGTAATGTACTTGTGCTGAATATAGATGCTACATAGTGATTTTTTGGAGGACTGTACTCATTATCGTGATTGATTGTATTACATATGGTTTTAAAACCTGAATTTACATCCAAGAATGACTGGTTTTGAATAAGGTGACTGTTTCTCTTGTTTGTATACTGTGGTTTCATCAATATTCGTTGAATACCAATTTTCGTGGATTTCGTTATTCAGTTAATCCACGAAATTAAGTGTTAACTGAAGTGCAATTTCTATTAACATTTTGTATTGGTATGGTCATTGGCCACGAATTTACGTTTCCTTGAAACTGTGAATTTCACTTTATCCTCGAAAATTGATACCCTTGAAAATTAATGGAACCACATTATACGTTTATAAGTGGAGTACTGTGCACCCAAGGAGATGACTGTTTTCTCTTGTTCAGATTTGTATGCCGTATTTTCCCGACGAATCACCTATGCAGACAACTAGTCGAATTACTCACTTTTAGCCAAAATTTTAACAAAATCCTACGATACGTCGATTCAGACGATATGTCGATCTTATCACTTCAAACTGCAGTAACATTATCAGTGTATGATGCCACAATGTCCCCGATATTGCTACCAATTATCATTAATGATTAACATTTAAACAATAACACTTTATACTTATGCATCATATTTTCAAATACTGGCAACATCTACAATGTCGCTTGCATTTTAAACAATTCCCGATATCGCATGTTATGCAAAACTAAACTTACTTTGTCAGAAATATTTTATTCCCATGCATGAAAATAATTATCCACTCTGACCATCGCAAGTGTATTCGCCATTACGTAACCAGCCACCTTTTGACTCGCATGGTCAATGTTTGTTTAACCATTTTCAGTGTCAGAGGCATGCAACTGTCTCGTGTCAGACTTAAAATGGGGATATCAAGTGCAGAAAGCTTAGCAATTACTATGATTTGATGAAACTTGTTTACTTTGTATCCAGTAATGCAGTTACACGCTATTGATTTACATAGACACTGTTAGAAAAAGATCGATCATCTGTACGACTTGAAAATGACGATATATACTACATACATACGTTTCCTAAAATTTTTATTTAACAATAATCAAAGAATTGGACAGTAATTAATCAACGTACTATAATCACTCTTATAATGGTACTCTTTATATACACAGCGAGTGAAATTGCCGCAAAGATCTCAGCCTTAAATAGGGCAAGATTATTAACACAACCGGTGTCAGCCTATTGTATAAACAGTAGTATTGATAATTGCCCATTACGTATTTTAAGATTGAATTTGTCGATAAAATATTTCTTATTTATACTTTCCATTAACAACTCTTAACTAACAAGAGATGTTTGTGAAACCCCCCTCCCTTGGAAACATCCACAAGGAAAATGAACGTAAACTGCAAATAACTGGTATTTTTCTAAGTTCAAGGGCCATAACTCTGTCGAAAATTGCTCTATCATACCCAAAATCAAACTTGACTTAGATATTATTTAGATAAATCATAAAATTTCATATCCAAATGTGCACCCTCTGCAAAGAAAATGAGCAGAAACTGCAAATAACTGGCATTTTTCTATGTCCAAGAGGCATAACTCTGTCGAAAATTGCTCGATCGTACCCAAAATCAAACTTGATTTAGATATCATCATGATAAACCTGTATACCAAATTTAATTTCAATATGTTTATCCTCTGCAAAGAAAATGAGCGGAAACTGCAAATAACTGGAATTTTTCTACGTCCAAGGGCCATAACTCTGTCGAAAATTGCTCGATAGTACCCAATATTCACCTTGACCTAGATATTATCATGATAAACCTGTATACGAAATTTCTTTCCAATATGTTCATTCTCTGCGAAGAAAATGAGCGGAAACTGCAAAAACTAGAATTTTTCTAAGTCCAAGGGCCATAACTCTGTCGAAAATTGCTCGATTGTACCCAATATCGAACTTGACCTAGATATTATCAAGATAAACCTGTATACCAAATTTCATTTCAATATGTTCATCCTCTGCGAAGAAAATGAACGGAAACTGTTGGTGGACCGACCGACCGACAGACAGCAGCAAAACAATATGCCCTCCCTTCTTCGAAGGAGGGCATAATAAAATAATAAAACTTTAAAACATTCCCCGGACCTACTGCAATATTTTTTTCCATTCAAATTTGGTTTCAATTTTACTGCGCAATGTTATCTTCCCACTAGTGATATATGGAACCATGTGACGATGTGTTTATAAAAACAGAACAGTAAAACTTTTAATTGATTAAAGACAATGTACCATTTTTTAATAACTGTTATTATTATGTATTTTAGGTTTAACAGAAGAGTGACAATGATAATTAATAAAGATGAACAGTGAATTTAACAATGTAATTTTCAATCACACAGCCAACTCAAGATGGTTAAAACCAAGATTTTTAATGCTATTTTTAACAATTATCTGACCTCAAGCCTTAGACAAGTCGATCAAGACGATAAGTCAGGTGCTCTGCTTCAGAGAAAAAAATACCGACTTATCATCGGATATATGGTACATTAGTGGTAAGACTGTATTGCCTAATATAAGTTAATTATATTTATTTTATTTTATTTTAATGTCATAATTAATCAGTTTTTATTCTGATGTATTTACAGACATTGCATAACTGTCAAGGCCACTGGCGAGACATTTTGAAGGTTAAACAACATCCCCATCGCGTTTTTGTGAATCTCTTGCCAGGTAGTGATGTTCCAATCATCGATTATAATCGAAAATCGATCGATTGTTATCGCATTCTAAGCACTCGATCATAAAAAGTTTCCTAACGATTAATCGGTTGAGGTTTTTTCTCTTTCAACAAGTGCTTATCATAAACAAAATATTCAAGACGCAAATTATCTAAACCATAAAAAGGTGCGCGATCTGCAAATGGCTGACATGTCAGACGAGCTCCATATTCTTACTCAGGAAACAAAGCACATTCTCGAATTTGGACGCATTTTGGTTTTAAGAAAATAAATGTTGGAATGCCTACTAAAGAAAATCTTTCGAATATAATTTTTTATAGCTAGAAATACTAATTTAATCAAATTATGACAGCTTAGTAAATGAGTCTGTTCATTGTATCTTGTTTATTTACATTATTTAGCACTACACTATAAAAATATAAAAATCTCCGATTATAATTGATAATTAGTTAGTTGTGGAAAACCGATTATCGATTATGAAAATCTCACCGATTCCCATCACTATTGCCTGGTGTTATTAAACGTGCGAAGTCCAAGCATCAAACCAAAAATATGACGGTTATTTCAAAAGATTTTAAGTCTGGTGTCTGCAGCACAATTTTCAACCACTGCCAGCTTCAGTTGCTACAGTTTCCCTTTTTCTGACCAGTCTTGTACAACAACGAGTGTCGTCATCAGTACTAGAAGCATTTTATTATAGCATAAATTGGATTCATTCTCAAGCTTCATGCATTAATCCATGTGAGGAAAAATTTCTAAAGCTTACTCTTGAAGAAGGAAAACGAGTTCTTGCGAAACCAGTTAATAAGAAAGAACCAATAACTATTGAAATTCTTATAAAGCTTAAGGAGGAGTACCAAAACGATCCAAATAATGCATTGAAGTTGAGAGTTTTCTTGATGTGCCTTTTATGATTTTCGGAATTTTTGCGGTTCAGCAAACATTATCAAACATTCAGTTGTGTGACATCAAATGGAAAGAAGCATACATAGAAATTAAATAAAAGCAAAACTGACGTTTACAGAAGAAAAAATGTAGTTATCATTGCAAAAACTGGAAATGATATGTGTCCCATTTTTAGGTTGAGAAAATATATTTCATTATATTAAAATAATTGCAATTGAATGTGTCTGTAAGTGATTATTTGTTTACAGCTATAACTTTCAAGAAATCTTTGGGGGTTTTTAAAGTCTGCTATGCATCTAAACCATTGTCCTACACCAGAGCAAGAGAGATTCTGTTATCGGCTCTCAGCAACATTGGCCTTGACGGTTCAGTTTTCTTTACATAGTTTAAGAAGGGGGGGTGCTACTGCTGCTTCAAACAATAACGTTCCAGATAGATTACTTAAAGTACATGGGCGTTGGGCTTCTGATAAGGCTAAGGATGGGTATATTGATGACAGCATTCAGAAAAAACTTTTAGTTTAGATAAATTTGAGCTTATAAATTTGTTTAGTGTACTTTACACCTTTGTTTATTTGCGACTTTGTAATGAACGCACCTAACCTATTTAATTTTGTTGTTGTTTTTTAAATTAGACAAGAAAAGATTTATTTTCGGAGGAGTGAAACGAGGGAGAAAATAACAGTAACTTTTTACAGGGCATTAGTTACACTTCACCGCACATGGGTGGCTCACTTCTTTGTAAGATAAAAGCTACCGAAATCAATAGTTGTTCCGGATGACTGCACACAGGATTGACCTTACCTGTGTACACTTTTTATTGTTGGTGAGTTTACCAATTGCATGTTTTAATTTCAGGTTGGGTGTGCACCATTAAGAATTATCTAATCATGTAATTTCTGAATCAAAAGTGACTGACTTTGAAACATGTGACATTGAGGAAATTCTGATTACCTTCAATTTTACATCGGGGTAGAAAACTTAATCAAAGTACTGAAGAACTGATGAGAGTTGATTTTGTCAATGTTTATTTATTTTTAAATCAATGATATGTTATTTTGCATGACAAGTACATGTATTTTCTAATTTGAATTACGCAATTCTTTATAATATGAATTTTTTTACTTTTCCGACAAGAATGTCGAGAAACCCCCATATGAATAATGTTAAATAATATTTAAAGATAAAATTTATTCAATCAAACTATGTATCAGTGATAGAAATATTTCTCGAAAATTGTATGGATCAAAGCAATATTGAACTCTAGTCTCGTTCAAGCAAACGCTCGGTTGACACTGTAAATCTCCGACAAGGATTTACAGAGACAGCCGAGCGTCGAGTTGAACGAGACTATATTGACCTCTGGCGTAGGAATACATACAACTACAAAAAATATTTAAATAGTTCGTACCATTTAAAATCGACTATTTTCAAGGTATTTAGAAATAAGTTTCCTTGAAAAACAATGCTTCAGCATACATTACATCGAATTTGTCAATTATTTTCAAGAACTAAGTCTTATCAGCAGCAATGATTTGTGCTGAGGTCCAAACACTGTTTCACTTTCGGTTTGTCTGAGTAACTGCATAGGAGAGTTGATTAAAATCAACTCCCAAAAATTAAAATTCAAATTTGTTTGTTTTCATGCATATTTTATTATTTAAGAGCATTTTATATAATAGAAAAAGAATTAAAATAAATTGTGCATGTGAAAAGAGGAACTGTTAAGACAATTAGCCATTTCTTATTACTTCCTGTCAAAATGGGGGCCACTTTCAAACCATCGTAATAAAGAGAAACATTTTCTTTTGAGCATTAACAAACAAAATAAAGACTAAACTGCTATTTCATTGTTAATGCAAGGTAAATTATTTCATTTCAAACTATTGACATACAGATCAGTCCACTAAAGTTTTAAACTTTTATTATGAAAATCAAATTATTAATGCAAATTCTTACATTGAAATTGACAACCAAAACTGAATAAATGATGTTATGTGATCGCGGTAACTTCACCAGAACTTCCTCATAAAAAGAAGTTGAAGTTATTCTGTCCTCTGAGTTCATGATCGTGTAAAGTTACTTCCTTGGCAAAAAAATGATAGTTGATTAATAAAAAGACATTTCTAATGCAAAATAGAAACTAAAACAATTATAAATTAACCAGTTGGCTATCCTCTATAGAACGATGGTAAGTGGGTCATTGGGTAGGACTTAGTCTAATACCCTAAATACACTGAAGTAAAGTGACAGATTTTTATTTGTCACTTAGCTTACAAATGATGAGATATTTCCTTTATTAGAGATATAAATACATTAAATAAATCAAATTTCAACCCAGAAAAGCTTTTTATTTTTTATTTTAAAATAGTTAGATTTTTTATTAGCTGTTGTGGACATACTTCTAGTGTTGTTACGATAGTCGCAGACTATCGAAAAATTGTCGCTGAAGGCAGCAGGTCGGCGACAATCGTTAGTAAGTCTTTATCATCGATAGTCGCTAAAAATTTAGTAATGTGACAGATAACCTTTTATTGCGTAGCAATATTCATAAAACGACCAACCTAAGGGGCGACTTGCTTTGTGATCTGTAACTTTGCCAGAATTTCCTCCGAAAGAGAAGTTGAAGTCGCCCAGTATGCTGAGTTTACAATCGTGTTAATTCAACCCAAAGGCAATAAAATGATAATTATCAAATTCGTAAGACGTTTTCACAAGCTTATTTAACCCCTTTTGCGATTAGGAACTAGCGACTGTCTTGTCTTAATGGGTTATAAAAACGAGGGATACTAACTGATACTGTGCATTGAAAATTACAACTGATGTCTATTACTTTTCATGCTGATATTACAATTACAGTTTGAAAATTCTAATTAGTTAATACTGTCAAATTATTGCTAAAATATTCATAAAACCATGTTTTACAGCTGTCTTCAAACTTAAACAGATCCGCTACATAACGATTGTAATTGGGTCAAAGGGTTGCACTAATGCCTCCAAAATACGCAGAAGTACAAGGACTGATTTTATTTGTCATTTTACTCACAGAATTACAAAACGTTTAAAGTATAAAATGTGTAAATGTATCAGATCAATAAAGTTTAACAAATTTGATAAGTGTTTAAAAAATTTTGAAGTGGTTATATTTTTATTTACTAGCTTGCTTCTAATCCAATTTAAATTAAAATTTTGCCCTAGGTTGGTCCCTAAGTATAATATTTAATTCATTTCATTGACAAGATAAGTTCATAAAAAATTATGAATTATAAATTTAAAAAAAGGTATTTTATTTGATGCTGGTATCTTTCACTCATAAACAGAATGAAAAAAAATTAATCATTGTTGGAATTTGAAAGTTTACATGATCGATTTTATAATCGATTGTAAGCTGCCGTTTCAATTCGATTATCGATAGTAAAATTGGTCCGATTTTACAGCACTACATACAGCAAAACTCGGTTATAACGAAGTCACTGGGACCTAGGAATTTACTTCGTTATATCCGTAATTCGTTATAACCGTATAAGAAATTCATTAAATTTACATAGTTGGGGATCCAAGATGACTTCGTTATATCCGTAAATTTGCAATATCCGTGTTCGTAGTAAACGAGTGTTACTGTACTTCTAATCCAATTTACAAGTATTTAAGTATAGTCTATCCCAAAATATTAAACAATATTTTAAATTTAAGTTTTGAATTTGTGAATTGTTAACTTAATAAAATGAAGTCTCCCTGATTTAATTCTCAAACTTCTTTCTATATATATTTTTTTGTTGGTGAGAAGTAAAATCTTCCTACAAACAAGAGGCCCATGGGCCACATCGCTCACCTGTGGAACAATAGGTATGATAAAATCAGCTTAATGGACTCATAATACAAACTATCTGGAGATGTACAATAATACATGTAGATCCTGTATTAATAAAATCCATTTTCCCCCCTCGATATTCTTATGTTAATAATCATTAGTCCCTTTTCTAACAGGTTGACTTTATAGTCATATCACATGTTGAGTATTGCAGTTCTCAAAAAAATCCTTAACAATTGTTTATATATGGGATATAAACCTACATCAAATTCTGATGTGAAGCCGAAGAATTGTCCTGGAGCCAAAGTTTAAACAATTATAAAGAATCATCTGGCTGATTATTTTCTGTGAGGAAGATTTTTAAATATTTACTCTATATATTCCTATGTTAAGTTTTGACCCCCAATTGTGACCCCACCCTACCCCCGGGGTCATGATTTTCAGAACTTTGAATCAACACTACCTGAGGATGCTTCCACACAAGTTTCTGCTTTCCTGGCTGATTAGTTTTTGAGAAGAAGATTTTTAAAGATTTACTCTATATATTCCTATGTTAAACTTTAACACCCCTTCATTGTGGCCCCACACTGCCCCCTGGTGGTCACGATTTTCACAACTTTGAATCTACACTACCTGAGGATGCTTCCACACAAGATTCACATACCTGTTAACCTTTCAAAGCTGCTATGTGGGAGAATCTCCCCCTTACCAACTTGGCTAAGGGGGAGATTTTTCGTAAACGACGTTTTTTCATGTGAAATGCAAATATATATTAAAAATACTTTTAGATACCTTATTTTACCATTGTAATTAATGCATTTGCAATCGTTTTAAATTTTATTATTTCTATGACTACCAGTGTGCAATTACAACTTGTGTTGCTATACATGTTCAGAAAACTATTATTTTGTTTGCATGGTACAATACAAGAAGTCAATAGTGCCACTTTTTATATTAAGTCTTCTTATTGTTCAGTATTGAACCATCACTGCATGCTGACATCTAGGGTAAACACAGAAAATTTATTTTGCGTATTTTGAATTTGCAGTAAAAGTCAGTTAAGAAAATACCAGTAAATAATATTCATTAAAATTATTTTTTTGCCTTATAGGCCTATATAAGATAGATTTTAAATTCACAAAACATGTATTTATCCAGTATCATTTAAAAATGATCTCTGTTGTAATATCTATAGCATCCCTGTAATTCATAGTACTGGTACTATAAAGTTTAAAAACTCTTGTGAAACACTTTTTTATCGGTAGCTTGTATAAACACTCAGTGTTCCAAACTCACTTTGATTTTTACCGACCGTGCTGGCCAGACAGAATTTGTCACGACTCACTGCACATGGCTTGGGTGCTTTACCTGTGCACCTGTTAACCCTTTGTGTGCGGCGACCCAACATGTTGGGTTTGGAATAGTCGACGTTCTCGTGCGGCAACCCAACATGTTGGGTTTGAGAAAGAATTCAGCACGTCGTCACTTTAACCTCAAATAAAATAAAAACGATCGAGTATTTTGCTCGTGAATGAATGAAATTAGAGAAAATAAATGATTTATGTTTAAATATAAAATTATAAGCTTAGTTTTTTAAAAGGATATACGTTAAACGATGAATTTAAATTCGTCATCTAATTTTGGAAATAGGGAAATTCCGCGCCATTGTTAATCTCGAAAACAATCGGTCAATCTAAACTTGCATCAAAGAAAACAAATTCAATAACATATATAATCAAGAGAAAACATTATTTTGATAAAAAAGTAAAAGATTAATTTAGTTAATGTACAATAAAAAAAAACGAAAAAAGCAAAAACCTTCCTAACAATGACCTTAACCTTGCATATTTCTTCCGGTGAAAACGAAAGTTGAAGGCTTAACAATCATCTATCTGTGTTTAATTGCTATATTCTCGCTAAAAATGATAATTTTTAAATGATTTATTGCTTTGGAATACTGTGTGTACATGTAATTGTTTCATTTTACTGTAAGTACGACATGTGCCTTCAGGATAATCATAAACATTATCGCGCGAGACATCTCCAGGCAGAAAACGCTATTCATTTATGATACATGTTACCAATGTTTTAAAATAAGGGTTTAATTAGAACTCTCTGACCTTTTTCATTATTTTTTATACTATTTTAATTGAAAAGCTGTTATTTATGACAATATTTGTTAAATTTAGTATAAACACAACAAAAATGTTGAAAGTGTTGCTACTATACAGTAATGTTGCTATGCATACGTAAATACCTCTCTTCTGAACGTGCTGAGCAGAAGATAATTTAATGGCGACAGCAAGGAATTTCGATTTTGAAGAATTTTTGAATGAGTTTGCAGCAGATGAGGACAGTGATTTTGAATTTGAGGGTTTTGATTTAGATGACATTACAGTGAGTAGGCCAACAGAAAACTTTGAAAACTTTATAGATGCAGACAATTGGGTGGCAGGAGACAGGGAGCCCCCATCCCTTGACTATACAAAAACTCCTGGATTAAAACAAGCAGTTCACAACAAAGATTCCCCTCGAGAATATTTTGAACTATTTTTTAATGACAATGATTTTGAATTTCTTGCACAACAAACCAATCTGTATGCACAACAGTTCTTGAGATCTGCTCAGTTGAAACCTTGTAGTAGGTTCCATAAATGGCATGAAACAAATCGCTCAGAAATGAAGCAATTTATATCACTCCTCATGCTGATGGGACTTGTGCATCAGCTAGACATCAAGGAGTACTGGACAACCGATCCACTGACTACTACACCCTTTTTTCCCAGCGTCATGCCAAGGGACAGGTTTTTGTCATTGATGACTTTCTTGCATCTAAATGACAATTCGGAATTTGTGCCACGTGGAGAAGAGGGCTATGATCCTCTCTTTAAACTGGGTCCCTTGTTTCAAAAGATTTTGGACAGGTAAAAGAATGTATTGCATGTAAAAAGTCTGATTATATAGAACTTTATTATACCAACCAGAAATGAAATTTGGGATGTTTAAGAATCACCTTGCCTATCTGTCTCTATATTTGTCCAGACCAGTTCTTTATTCTGTCCAAAATTTCTGCTACCACTATTATTTGTATGATAATTAGATAATCATAAAAAATTATATATTTTTGCCCTACTGGTAGATAAAAATGCTCAAATCAAAGCAATACGGTTGCTGAAATACTGAATACAGGGTTATTTTTGCCCAGTGTAATTTTTTGCCCTATTACACTTGGAAACAGTTTCCCCCGTCTTGAGTTTGCCCAGACACAGTTGTGTTTAAAGAGAGATATTATGAGACATTAGAATTCACCAAGTTTTAAATTTGCTGACAACAAGGGTGAAAAGGGCAAAAATAAAAAAGAGGCGAATACAGTAAAACTCGTTTAGTACGAACACGGATATTGCGAATTTACGGATATAACGAAGTCATCTTGGATCCCCAGCTATGTAAATTTAATGAATTTCTTATACGGTTATAACGAATTACGGATATAACGAAGTAATTTCTTAGGTCCCATTGACTTCGTTATAACCGAGTTTTGCTGTATTTCCCTGTATACAGTAGATACTGATTCCATGAATATATTTTTCCTTACTTGATTCTTCCAAGGTTTGACACAGTGTATCAGCCCCATCAAAATTTATGCATTGATGAAGGCATGGTTCCATGGAGAGGAAATCTACACTTCCGAGTGTACAGCCCAGATAAGCCAGACAAGTATGGGCTTAAAGCATACATACTTTGTGATGCGGAAAATGGGTATTGTATGAAAATGAAGTTGTACACAGGGAAACCTTCAGTACCCCCCAGTGACAAAGGTGCGACTTACGACTTAGTTATGTCACTTTTACGGAACCACTATGCTTGTGGACACATTCTGTACTGCGACAACTATTATTCGAGTCCACAGCTATTCATGGATCTATGGTGTCTTGGAGTAGGTGCCACTGGCACAGTTCGTCCTAATCGTCGTGGGATACCCCAAGAGATTAAAGAGGTCTCCAAACTATGTTCAACTAGTCATTGTAGCATTCTACTTTCTTATTTTGTATAGACTAATTTCCTCTTAAACATTTCTTTTGGGCTCTATTGATCTGATATGGTTAAAAATTAAACCAAACTTAACCAATATATAGTTTAAGGGTCCTCGACACACTGTGACTTCTACTTTTTATAACAGTATGTCACAACATGGCCATTAAAATGCATTGAGAAACAATTTATATCACCAAAATTTGGTGTCTCTATGGCAGGTTAAGTTTTGGTCTACCAACCCGCAGGTCCTGAGATTGAATACTGAAGGGACTTTTATTTTCAGGAAGAGTGGTAAAATTTTAAATTGAAAGATTTTTTGGTCATTTTGAAATTAAATTAAGACATGCTAAAAATCCATATCTTTAAGGGGCCTCACTACGCCTTAATCGAAATAGTTTCTCAAATCAGCAGAAAATTACTTGATTATGATAGAAAGCATGATGGATAAGAAGTATATATCAAATAGGTGAAAAAATGTGCAATTTTAGATAAAAAATGGTATTTTCAAAAATTTCATTTAGTAAACACAAGCATTCTGAGAGTATTGCATAAGCAATACACGTCCCCTACCGGTTTGTATTATTCTATGAAAACTTCCAAGCACACAACTATTTCAGAGCTATTGTAAACGAGATGCCATATGCTTTAATCAGAGATAAAAGAACAGAGGAAATTAAAACTATGTAGTTGATATAGAAATTAAATAGGAAATAGGTAAAATAATACTCTTTATTTCATCTCCTGTAATTTCGCCAAGTCTATTCTGTATTCGCTGGTAAAAATTTGTGAAAACAATGCACTGTTATGCACAATATCATTTCTTACCGTCTTCTGTACCCCGAATCAAACCAAACAGTTAAACAGCTCAACCCGCCCAACCCGAACCCGATTGTAATAATAATACAAAAAAACCCTGCCTATTAAATTTACAACACAATGCTTGACACTATTTTATAGAATTCATTTGTTTGTTAGAAAAGATAAAAGGAATGGTACAGGAAAAGGAATGGTACAAGTGACGCACGATATTATTACTGACTAAATACTGACCTCGTTTATTCAGTTACACACCGAACCCGATAACGAACATTAAAAAATTGGAATATAAAAAATTAATTTTCTCGAAAATATGTCAATCAGACACTACAAAAGTGTAAACTTGATCTGTAGTTTGACATTTTGAAGCTGTTCAGCAAGTTTCATATTATTCCTCAAATGCATTAAGAAAAAAAGTGTGGAAAACTGAAGTGGGACAGACAGACGGACTGACGGACGGACAGACAGACGGACGGACGGACGGACGGACAGACGGACGCAGCGGAAAGCTATAGTCCCCTCCGGTGAAACCGGTAGGGGACTAATAAACAAAAGCTCAAGAAGGATTCGAACTCATGACCTGCGGTTCACAAGCCTGAAACTTTAACCACTGAGCTATGATGATATACATCTGAATCGATTGATACAAACAGTTTAACAAAACATTTAAATCGCCATCTTGTGATGTACGTAGTGTCTCAAAAAGTATAAGTCTCGGTGTAGTGAAGTACCTTTAAGTTAAGTAATTTAGAAGAATGAGTCTGCATTCAGAACTTTTCCCAGGTGTGGGGAGGACCCTTAATTTATTGATAAGCAGTTTTAAAATGCATGAATTGTATTCACTTTCCAATCATGCATATGGAAAGTAGAATGTATCAAGGACTCTTGAATTGATCTTCAATTTACAATTGAAATTTATGAATGCACAGTAATATTTAATCACTCAAGAAAAAATATATCTGTTTATTCTTTTAAATAATTCATAATTCAAAAATATGATGTACAATACGCAGCTTATGATACCTAATATCAAAACCTGCTCGTCTCGGTTCCAGGACTCCATGAATCATTAACATACAGTTAAACTTTGATATCTCGAACACTGATATCTTGAATACAATGGATATGTCGAAGTGATTTGTAAGTCCCAACTACTTATTTTTTAAGTATTTTACTCTTGATATCTCAAAGTACTTTGATATCTCGAAGTTTTTAAACAGTCCCATCTAGTAGTTAGAGATAACGAAGTTTGACTGTATTATATAAATGATCCACTATTCTGAATACTGACCTCACCTTCATCTACAATAATTCATAATGTGCAGTTCATCAAATCCTTTTAAGGATAAATTAAATTTCAGATCCATCTTGAGAACAGAGGGGAGGTGAAAGTGCTTTCAAATGGCCCCCTTAGTGTTACTAAATACCAGGATGCTAAACCTGTTTACCTTATAAGCACTGTAGAAAAATCAACCTTGGTGACCACAGGAAAGAGAAATCACAGAAATGAGGAGGTAGTGAAGCCACTTGTGGTTCACAGATACAACAGCAACATGGGAGCAGTGGACAGGCTTGATATGGTTGTATCGGCTTCAAAGCTGCCTGTCAAAACTTTGAAATGGTGGAAAAAAGTCTTTTTTCACATTTTGACACTCATAGTTTCAAATGCATATGTGCTTTACAAGGATAACTGTGAAGATCAGACTCCCCTAAACCACAGGCTGTTTCGGAGAAGACTGATCCATGAGCTTCTCAGCAACTCTGGTGGTAATGTTTAATGCATTGAAATGCACAAACAATATAATAATAATAATAATTTTATTGGCAACTGTATGATAGCTTTATCATACATGCTTGGCCATTTATTCAAGTTCCATAAGATGTGCTTTGGTCACAAAGTAAGATTAAAAATATTATTTATAGAGTTCCACACAAAAGTAACGGGCAGACCTGCAGCTGGCAAGTCCCTGGAGAGGCTTAGTGGTCGCCACTTTTTAAGAAAAATTGTTGCAACCAAGACTGTCTGCAGACTCTGTATTGTATGCAGCAAAGCTTGCAGACAAGCTGAAGGGAGGAAAAGGCCAGGAAGGCAGATATCGTATGAATGTGGCCAATGCAATGTGGCATTGTGCATAGAGCCATGTTTCGAGATTTACCACACCAAACAGGACTACGTACTAGCCTATAAGAGGCTCTTAACCCAGCCCACTGAGGAGTGAACTTGCAACACTATTTGAATGTCCACATTTTATCAAAATTCATTGACATTTAAATTTCATACATTTAACGCATGCATTGTAATTAATTGTTCGAATTGATTTCTGATCTTTTAACAGCAATTCTTTTTTATTCTCTTGATTTAATTTCTCAAAAGTACTTGTACTATATTTTTACAAAAATTATTTGTGGGAAACTTTGATTTTATCCCTATAATTAAACATTGAATATAAAAAAAATCAAAAAATCTTCATTTTACTTAAATTTTGTTGCCATGGTTACCAGGAAATATGCCTAAATGTAAAAAAAAAAACAGCTTGAATTATTTATATTAGAGAAAGCTGATATTAAACATTTTCTGTGACAAATTTCAACAGTATAAGTTAACAATTAATGAAATAAATACACGTCAACTATGCTATGCCAATAAACTTGCTAAAGTTCTTAAACAACTCAGTACTGGGTCATAAGTTGCGTTAAAACAAGTCAGCACACAAAGGGTTAAGTGACACCACTGGCTGTGTACTGTTTTCTTTGGTGTTACAGAGTAAAATCAATATGTTTTAAGCTTTCACTTATTTTTTTATAAGGCCTATGCATCACTAAATACGTAACTAATTTCAGTCAAAACCGGAAGTAATCATAAAAAGTAAACTGGACTATAACATGTCATACTATTTTCACGGTATACAGTACTTGGATGGATTTTAACAAATACGATTGCGGGAGAAATTTGTCTCCCGCGCGGGAGATTGGTTGCATGCGGAAGATCTTAGATTTTTAGGCTGTTTTGCGGGAGTCTCCCACGCAATGCGGGAGGGTTAACAGGTATGGATTCAGCTTTCCTGGCTGATTAGTTTCTGAGAAGAAGATTTTTAAAGATTTACTCTATATATTCCTATGTAAAACTTTAAGGTATTCAATGTATAACGCCCACATTTTGTACCTAATAAATGAATGGTCCGATATTCTTAATCATGATATCATTTTGAAGGTGTTATCAAATAAAAGTACTCCACCAAAGGAATTTTCAAAATTTTGATTATGGTCCAACTAATTACACCTGGAATTTTGCATTGAAGTGTATGGGCAACGTATGTTTTCTTAAGATACTGTAAAAAGTAACTTAAAATTCGCAAAACTCTCTTGGTTAATACATGCATACACTTTCTCTTTATTAAAATATGAAATAAAATGAATCATTTACCGCAAATATTGTTACGAAGTTAAAAGTTTCTTTTCTTTCGTCAAGGGGAGATAACTCTTTAAAAAAAATTAGGTGCAAAATGACCGGCTCCTTATATGTTGTCTGTCATGTGAATTTGGTTCATTTCACTTTGATAGTTATCTAGCAATAAATATTTAACTAGTTTAAAATGATTCAAAATTGTTCAATATCCCCCCATTATACATTGAATACCTTAACACCCCCCCCCCAATGTGGCCTCACCTCACCCCCAGGGATCATGATTTTCACAACTTTCAATCTACACTACCTGAGGATGCTTCCACACAAGTTTCAGCTTCTCTGGCTGATTAGTTTCTGAGAAGAAGATTTTTAAAGATTTACTCTATATATTCCTATGTTAAACTTTAACACTTCTTCATTGTGGCCCCATCCAACCCTGGGGCCCACTATTTTCACAACTTTGAATCTACACTACCTGAAGATGCTTCCACACAAGATTCTGCTTTCCTGGCTAATTAGTTTCTGAGAAGAAGATTTAAAAAAAGATTTACTCTATATATTCCTATGTAAAACTTTGACTCTCCATTGTTGCCCCATTCTACCCCACGGGTCATGATTTTCACAACTTTGAATCTACACTACCTGCAGATGCTTCCACACAAGTTTCAGCTTTCCTGGCTTAATGGTTCTTGAGAAGATTTTTGAAACTTTCTCGAAATTTTTCATTAATTTCTTATTACCCAGTACCTCCCCTTGAAATAGGGAGTGGCCCTTAATTTTCACAA
This sequence comes from Ruditapes philippinarum, assembly GCF_026571515.1. NCBI lineage: Eukaryota > Metazoa > Mollusca > Bivalvia > Venerida > Veneridae > Ruditapes > Ruditapes philippinarum. Next base: position 46,457 of record NW_026863275.1, read on the forward strand.
CTTTTAACCCCCTTTGCCTATGGATGGTTTGTGCCAAGTTTGGTTGAAATTGGCCCTGTAGTTCTTGAGAAGATGTTGAAAATGTGAAAAGTTTATGGATGGACAGACGGATGAAACAAAATGTGATCAGAAAAGCTCACTTGAGCTTTCAGATCAGGTGGGCTAAAAATTGTGACCCAGTAAAAATATTTTAAATATAATATATTTTGTAGTGGAAATGATGATGATGATGATGAAGGAAAATGAAATAAATTCAATAAAGTAGAAGAAAACACATGTTTATGTTCAAATTAATTGCATTTAAGAAGCATGCATAGTATGGAGTAAATCAATTCAACAAAAATTCCAACATTTATGAGGGCCCACCAGAACTTGTGAAAGTCCACCAAAACTTCTTGACCAGTGGACCTACTGTCCACCGAAAGAAAAAAAAGTTAGTGTCAAACCCTGTTAAGTCAAGTTACTTTGTAAGGAAATCATAGCTTAATAGGTTAACAGCAGTTACTTCATACCAGGTACATGTATAACCAATAAATTGTCAGTATGAAATATCAAACATTTATGGCACAGATTCAGCATCCAAACCTGTCCAGTGCATAAACATCTTAGGATAGGATGCACTATCTTTGAAAGTTTGGTTAAGATAGGATCAGTAAAAACATAGATACTGGCATCAAAGGGCACCTGCTCCTAAAATTTATACTCCTCAATAAACCTTAACCTGAAGCATTTAAAATTAACCTCCAGCATTTCAAATTCATGGCTCAGACTCAACATCCTAGCTGAGGAAATAGCATAACCTTCCCCTGATATTGTCTCTGTGAGCTAAACAATAAGTGAAACAACATACCACGAGTACCCAGTGTGATCCTCTCAGGTGACACACTCCTAGAACAGTGTCATAATATGTCAAGACATGCTAAAACAAGAAAGTTAAATAAATTATTGAAGCAAATTTGCCTAATAAATTACATCTTATATTCAATTCATGCACTTTTCAAATTATGTCTTTTAACTTCAAATATTTATATCCTCTGACTATTTTCCTATTCATCCTTACCTTAAGTGTTAAGTTAACTGTTTATTATATACATGGAGTTCAAAGGTTTTATCATTTTGTAAATCGTAACTTTTGTGAAAGACATCAAAGAGGTGTAGCACACTTAACACGAGGGTCAATCAAAAAATACAAAGAGAATGTGGCTGTTTATCATATATTTTTCAGTAAAGTCATTTTAACTTTCAGATTAATTTATGCAATAATACTAATTTCATTGATATAAAATGTTTCGTTCCATTTGATGCAAATGTATTTTTGATACCCGATTTTAAATTCAACATGTTTTGTCACCACGGAGCATGGTAACATTGGAAACATAACGTGAAGATGACGCATGCACAGTTAGTTAATAGAATTATCAATCTTTATATCACCCTGAGTCTTTTGTGCTCTTCACCATACAATTTAAATCTGCGATATTTCACTTGACATCTAATTTGTTCACATTTTATCAAAATCATAAGTGAATCCCTCAAAGTTTTCTTATTTTTGACTGCATGTCTCTTCGTTTACAGTAAGGAAATCCCTGAATGTCTGATGACGTTGTTCATTTTTTAATCAGATATTCTACTTTCTTTCTTACTGTTTGAGGTTCAAAATACATTTACCACAACCCCACAAAATGTGTTAAACACAAATGTGCAAATAATTTTTACTTATTCCACCATTGAGCATTTTCACAGTTTTTATCGGCTTTTTACAGAGTTAGATACATACTGCTCATACTTTTCGTTGTGCCGTGACGTCCGGCAACATCAATGTTTTTAGTCAATTTTAAAGAGGACTATATGTCTTTCATTGCCGATATCTGTTCAACAAATCTATATATCCCGTCATTATTTGGTACATAGAATATCATGACAATTTTTGATTCTAGGTTTCAATACTAGTTAGTTTTAAGCCCAATCTATAAGTACTCGCGTAATATAAGGAATTTACAGTATATTATTTCATTTCAAACTATTCAAACTATATTTGATAAATTATGTCTTGATACATTTTGTACCAAAATCAAAGACCACAAAAACGCTTAATGGGTTAATCTAATAATCGGTTAAACTGATTATTTTTCTCTGACAAATTGACGATCAGATTAAGCGGAATCCTCTGTAATTTAAAGCTTAACACTCAAATATGGTTAGTAAATAAAAATCACAAACAATTAAACAGAAGAGACATGCACTAAAACAAAGAGGAAATTTTATTTTTCAAAATGAATCATATATATACCTAGTACAGTAAAACTCGGTTATAGCGAAGTCATAGGGACCGATGGATTTACTTCGTTATACCCGTAATTCGCTATATCCGTATAACGAATTCGTAATAGTAACTATAGCAAATTCACTATATACATGTATTCTTATACCAGACTATAATTTTTGCTATTTGAGGCTTAGAATAAAAATACATTACTTTGATACCTTTCATAATTGGATTGTAAGTCGAAAAAATTGTATGAAAATAAATCTTTCAAACTATTATGTTAAAGGGTAGTGCAAACTTTTTTAAACTGTAAAGAAATTCGTTATAAAAGTGTTAAATTTCGTTATAATTCACCTCTTCGGGACTCAAAATCAGTTCGCTATATCCGTAAATTTGTTATATCCGAATTCGTTATATCCGTAAAAATTTGCAAAGATTTGTGAAGAATTTTACCGGGGACTCAAAAAGACTTCGCTATATCCGAGAATTCGCTATATCTGATTTTGTACTAAACGAGTTTTACTGTATATATTTCTGTCAACGATATTAAACTCTGTTTAAACTGACTAAACTCGAGAAAATGCTGAGCATCTCAACAAAACATCTTGCATTATAAATCAACCATTACGCAAAAGATCATACCAAATTACTAATAGAATGAATTGTATTTTAGTACTTTGTTAATACATATACATCAGATTTTGCTTATTTGCGCAGGTAAGCAGTGAGTCAACTGTCTGGTTTACCAAAGTCTATGTTTGATTTGATACCTAAAAATAACAAAATACTTGCAATAGTTCCCCAGATTACAAAGTATAAATAATATGAAAATCCAAACAAGTTAACATAACACAACCTTTTGAAACAGAATTAGCCCATAATTTTTGCAATAATATTTTCCTTTATGTAAGAAATATTTGTTAAATTACGTTGAATTTGACCAGTATTTCTTAAGAAGATTTTTACAAATGCATCGCCTTTTTTCTTCCTTTTAGATATTTTCTCCGCTTTGAAGAAAGATCAGTCTTTTATTTCTTAAATTTATATTTGCCTTACCATAAGGATGCTTTGTGCCAAATTTAATTGAAATTAGTGAAGAGGTTTTAGAGAAGAAGTTCAAAATGTAAAAAGTTTACAGCTCAGTGAGCTAAACTTTGACTAAAAATGTCACATGCATCTTTTCATATTGTATTCTGATATGTCAGACCCTCAAAGTGTACTTAATCTAACATTCTGTAGGGTAATGTTTTGGACTACCAACTTAGGGGTCTGGGGTTCAATACTGGCCAGAGACTTTTAATGTAATTGTAATTCATTATATTTTAGTTTTTTTAAAGAATAATTATTGACTCTAAACTAAGCATTTGTTATAACCGTAATCCGGTGAATATAATACGCAGTAATGTACAATACACACCCCCCACTTTGGGCCTGGAAGTGGTGAAAAAAAGCTAGTTTGGATGTATGATACGCATAAAAAAATTGACCAAACGGTAATGCTGAGTATCAACAAAGCAGTTATACTTTTTATTCAGTTTCATCGCGGAAATACACTACAGGAAATAAGAAAAACACAATATTTTTTGATACGGATTTATTGTAACTAATACATCGCGGTAAAATCTTTATTTCATTATCAATGTTTTAAATAGATCTAATACATGTATTAAATAAATTACTGTAAATAAAATCAACTACTTTTAACATGTTTAACAAGCGTATATATAATTGTTTAGTCATTACAACTCCTGTGTATTGAAAAATGGACGGTGTACAGGTATGGAAATGATTAACAGACCTAATTAAATTCTTAAATGATGCCGATCAAAGTGATCAATCAAAGGCCTGGAACATAATAAAATATGTGCACAAATAGTTGTGTTGTGTATAGTACACTTATAGCCTAAGGGGAGTGACAGAGATACCCAAAGTGTCAAGTGTTAGCGGTGGGGGAGCACAACAATGGCTTCAATTAACGGAATAGATTATAGAATTATTTATATTCATAATTATTTGCAATGAATCAATTATCATTACATGAAAATGGTAAAAAATAAGCCGTTTTCAAAGATCGGTTTAATACACATAGCACGTGGCCATCCAAGCCCACATTCTATTAATAACAGTTGTAATGGCTGCATATACGGAGATAAAGAAAAGGCAGTTCAAATTATTTTTTAAAGGCCATTTTGAAACAGTTTATTGATTAACTGACTTTAAGTATACATTTTCTTTAATAAAATGCTATAGCAATGATTTCCTAAGGGTTAAATATTAATAGATATAATGTTACGATGTATAGCGGGGAATTGGTTCTGTGTACAGTATAGGTAAAGCGCCAGTATGATACCGGGGCTTCACCTAGGGAAAAATATGTCAAAATCCTATTGGGATGTATAATACGCACCCCTTTCTCAAGATAAAAAAATGCTGGGAAAAAAGTGTGTATTATATTCACCGGATTACGGTACATGAATAAAATTCCATTCCTCCGATTTGTTTAATTTATTTCACCAACTAAAATGTACATGTTACTGTATATTTAATTGAAATGACATTGCTCTTTACTTACTTTTGAAAAAATTTTTGAAGACTGGTCATTAAAATATTTCCCTGTGCTAATAGCTGTCATAGTCTGAACTGGAACATGCAGAATCAACTGTCCTTTATCAAGTTCTGTCTGACAAAGAATCTTCAAATATCCATCGATGACCTTAATAAAAAATAAATTAAAATTTTTAAATATAGTATTGTGACCGATAGACATTGTAAAAGTTTTATTATGTTTTATTATCATTATTATTATGTTGAACTATTGTTATGATATATTTAAGATTGTTAATTATATCAAAACACATGAAATAAATAGGGATTTATCAGCTTCTTTTGAGAAACACCATTTTTGGCCTATGGAAATGGTAAAATTTTAATCGACAATTTGTTGATATTGGGAAAAAAGTTTCGATGTTGAATATACATCATGATTTTAGGGTGTAGTCCACATAGACCTCTGAATTTGGACAACCAAAGAGCTAGACTTTTAAATATGATCCAACTTATATAATATTCCTATATTTGGTCATTGCAACAAGTCTACTGAAATAAACACTTTCAAAGAAGTACACAATTTATCAATATATTACCTTAAATTTAATAAAATGCAAAAATGGATTGAAAATATATGTTTCTATCTGAAATAACTCCTAATACTTATTTTTTACTCAACCATCAATCTAATATGTGGAAAGGTGACCATTGGCTCACAGATATCTTGTTATTTCTATAGACATTTTTAGCCAGGGATTTATCAGTACCTTCTCAGGGGGCCAAAATTCGGCCCCATTCTCAATTGAGAATAGGCTCAATTTTTTCTCAAAATAGATCCAAACGTTTGGTATGCCAAAAGAAATAGTGTTTTAAAATTTCAAGACTCTGCGATAAATAGTTGCCAAGAAATCTTTGACAAAAATTTGTTTGAAAACTTGGGCTAAAAATAAACCGTCATCGTTTAACAGGAAGTTGACGTCCAATTGGTGCAAAAAAAAATCCAAACATATGAAAAGCTTAAACAAATAGTATGTTTAAATTTCAAGCATCTGCAATGAATAGTTGCTGAGATAAATGCGAGAGAAAATTTTGTAATGGACAGACAGGATGGACAGAAAGACACAAAGGTAAAACAGTATACCTCTTTCTCCTTTGGAGCGGGAATATAATAATATTATAACAAATTACATGAAGCATTTACATTGTCAACTCTTTCAATGTTTATTTTTGTAAGGTACTGTACATTCCATGTTTTTCAGATTTTAGGTTGATTTAGGGCGATAGAGCCCATTTTTATGGGAAAAAAATCAAAAAGTATAAATAAGGCAACTTCAAAGAATTAATTAAATTTTTTGGGCTAGTTTGAATGAATACAAATAAAGTCCCTGAAACGTTCTACTTTCCTTTTTTTTCTGCGCGTTCACTGTGCACTCACAGTGCGTTCACTTGCGCTCTTCGCTTTGCTCCGTTCATGCTCACCTTTTACAAAGCGATCACTTTGCATTCACAATGCGTTCACCATTTGTTCAGCGTTCAATTATTGTTTATACTCTGTCCCAAGATATTTTGGATTCACATTTGGCTTAATTGTTTGGTATTTATAAATACCTCAGGATTCAAACGATGTTCATTCAAAAGTATGAAAAATTTTCAAGAGTTCTCAGTCAAAACGCCCCTCTTAGCTTATCAGGTTTCAATACAATGCTAAAAAATGTGATGTCTACGGAGATTTTGTATCGCAGCAAGCCCGGATGATAACGTTGAAATATTGCGCGATGTATTCCGAGTGTATTCCGAATGGAGAAAAGATGTAAACATTCCCCATTATAAATCTCCGTAAGGAATCTGTTTTCATTCCTGTGAATTTTTCCGAGTGAAAGATGATAATGTGTCAATGAAATTATCTTGGAAAATATCCCTTTCAACTATTTCAATTGCACTTCTTTCACAGGTAAGTGTATTTTTATTAAAAATCGTCCAAATGTGCTGCATAAATATCTTGGGACAGACTATAGTTCGTTTTCAGTTATTTTCATTCGGAACTCCAAAATGAAAGGATCCGTCTTTGTGAGGCACAACAAAATGAGAAAAGGACAAATGCATAAAGGTAGAGAGGAAACTCATATTGCACATTAGAAGCATTATTTTAATTAGAACTTAATCCGTAAAACTTAAAGTAAATATTCTTTAGCAGGTCCATCTATTGTTGTTCTGTTTTTATGACTATAAGAATACTATACTGTTGTATGTTTATTAAGGTCATTCCTATAAAGAAGTCACATGATTAGTGTATGTGCCACAAATTCACAATTTTTAGCCCCTGTACTGGTCTGGATAATTTTCATTCAATCAATTGAAAACAAATTAATATATGATCTTTCATGATCATATACAATCGAAAATTAATGGAATCAAAAATTAATGAAACGGTAATTATTGACCCTTCTGTATTTTACAGAACAAGTCATGCCATTAACCTCGTTAAATTTCAACCTCCCCTGCCATTCTGGTAATTTAAACTACCTTCATTACTTTTCTTTATTCTCAATCCTCACATAGTTTTTAGCTTCGTACAAAAAGAAAAGTGTTTGACCACGACATGATGCTGTATCAGTGTAAGATAGGTGCTTACAAGAAACTTAAATTAAACACTACCTAAGGTGTTTTAGAGATTACGACAAAATGACAAAAACAGCGCGTAGAAACAAAAAAAATTTGGATTGTGAAAGTGGAACTTACCAGTCACATGGACCAGTAATATATCGAATGTTATCAGACATTTCGATTTTCTATCGGTTTTGCTGGTAGGACTGATAGTTTACGGAAACTCTGAGTGTATTGTTTAAATTTATATGATTTTAACACAAAAATTGAAGTGGTTTAGAGCAAACTATAATTTATTAAAGGTTTACATGATCTTCTGTTAAAAAAAAACACACAAAATATGAAATATGTTGTTGTGATGAATAGGGTGAGATCCACATGCCAGGAAAAAATCAAAGTACTGAAGTACTGAAAGCCGGGCTCTTTTGG
>NW_026863276.1:0-9872 GCF_026571515.1 Ruditapes philippinarum
AAGGGGTCTAAGTGTCTTACTTGGCTACAAGATGATGCTTCATCCCAGAGAAGATGATTTATAATTTAAGTATATGTAAACTAAGCAACACCACTAAACAAAGGTGGGATATTTTAACCCAAGGGGCATGACGTACGTAACATTTATAGATGTCTACTAGGCAGAGCAACATGCAAAATATGTAAGCTATGGAATTATAGTTGCATAAACGATGACTTAAATGGTTTATGTGTACACTTACTATATCAGTTAGGTGAACCCTTATGGGGGACAAATAAATATTTTTTCATCCAATGAGCATGATTTATATATCCTTTGTTAATGACAACAAGGCGATGTTACATGTCACATATCTGCGATCGAGGTATTACTGTTTCTGAGAACACGTTTTTTTAATGATCATATTTGAAGTTTATTTTGATCTTTTGCAATCTACTAATGCACAAGACTGAAACCGTTTATACCACTTTTTAGGACGGCCTAAGAATCATGTCTGCATATTTGGTCAAGATCTATCAAATGGTTTCGAAGGAGCTGTTGTTTTACGAAAATGTGGACATCGACAAAAGGCGGACACACTGCCATCACAAAACACACTTTCGAGCACATTGTGCTACATTTATCTAAAACAACAAGTTCATCTTCAAAGGAGGGGGGGGGGCGTACAAATACTCATGATCAACAATTATGGCGTTTCAGTATTACAAAAATGTCTATTACGGTGTAGTACAATATGAATTTGATATGAATGTTTTTAACACAGAAACTGACAACGAGGCTAGTGGTATATAAAGTGAATTTGAAATAGATAATATTTTTTGGGGATAAAAGCGACGCTAGATGGCGTAAAATTTGCATTGATACAGACATCTGGACTCGGGAAATGTACATGAGAATAATAAGATTGGATCAAGTAATGAATTGATGATATTAGAACATCATATGGTGCAAAACTGAAGTTTCAATGGTTTTATGTTGTAAGGGGTGAAGTACAAAGGAATACGTTTAGTGATATATATAGAAAACAAATGAAGTGATGTGATTAATATTACTTACTTTGTTTAGAATCAATATATTCTTTTTCTTTCTCTTCTTTACTTGCTATTTTCAGTGCTTTTTGTAACGTCTCTCCTAATCCAGCCAGGTCTGCTCGTTCTTTTTCTCCTTGTTCATGAATTTTCCCAACTTCTTTGTCCCGTTCTTCATGCATTCTTTTAACAGAAGCATCAGCTTCATCTTTTAATTGTGACTGAAGAGATAGAAGATCTTCTTGTTTTCTTTTTATCATATCTAGTTTAATTCTGTCATATTGCTCGTCTAATCCAGCCTTCATCTTGTCTTGTATTGCCTTTGCCACATCGGCTTGTACTTTTCTTACATCATCTTTACCAATGACTAAAGTGTCATTTTCTAACTGTAATTATAAATACAATACAAATATACAATATAAAATTTGAAAAAGCTACCTATCTGATGTAGCATACGTGCCGATCGCATGATGCCGCCATCGGTGCCCAATAACCACTATACATCGTAGTCCACTGCTACGTTCCGCAGTAACAGTACCAAAGCATAAGAAGCTCGCGGCGTCAGGCTTCCATATCAACTTTATTGTAGTAGTAGTAGTATTAGTAAGTAGCAGTAGTAGGTAGCAGTAGCAAGTTACAGTTGATAATATGTAGAAGTGCAGTATACGCTATATCGTCGGTAAGCGAAAGCAAAGTATGTAAGCGTAGCTCACACAAATGTAAAGCGATAATGAAGAAAGCGCACCTCTACACTCTCGATAATTCGTCTAGACGAGACAAGAGCGTCTCACCGGTCGTAGACAACGTCCGATTAGTTATGCGACAGTGCGGTAAGTGCGTTACGCTTGTGGTGATCGACTAGGTCTTCCCGTCGACGAGTAGATGCGTAACGATCTGCCTGACGTCAGTAACGGTAGTCCTTGCCTGACATGTGTAAGAGAGTCCAGCTCGATGAATCACAGTCTGATCACACTGCATCGTAGCCTGACCACCCTATAGATACCTTCAGTAAGACGTAGTGGGTAGTAAACTCAGAGCATACAGCTAGCCTGACGTGCCTCTGGCATCCAGTGACAGTATGTGCTGATGGTATCGTTATCGTAGTGCGGTGAGTGAGTAAGAGTAGTAGTTATGCATTCGATTGAGTAGGTCTGGAAGTCGGCTAGTACGAAAACTGGTCGACTGTGGTGGTGTGCTTCGACCTCGTGTTGTAGTCAGTGTTTCAGTTTAATCAGTGATCCTAAGCATCACGAGCATCACAGTATAGGAACTCATGCACATCCGGAGTGAGTGGAAGCGTCGAAAGCCTCATTCATGCCAGTCAAAGCAGAGGCCCATCCCTACCGCGCTAAGAAGCAGGAAGTAAACGTAAGCAACGTGCTCTAATTGCGCTCAGCGTCAAAAGAGCGAATTAAGCATATCACGACTTAATAAGCAGTCCAATGCAATGCAAAAAGTATATGATCGACTCGTCTCCTACCATCATAGTTCCAGTTTCGTCTTCTCAGCAATTTCCTGCGCACATGCTGTGCTTGCTGTCACGCTAAACTCATGTGAGAACTTTGATCTTCACGGAAAAGCTCAAGTACTTTACTGTATATATGCGAGCTCTGCAACAGAACCTACATTATGAAGAATCATGTTCATGAACACTTCATCCACCTTTGCATGCATATAGAGCTTAACATCTGCGACAGGAAGCACGCACTAATAAAAACACCCGACAACGCACTAGGACTACCCGTCCACACCCCACCTCTCTCTAACTGTTCGCACTTTTCTTCCAATTTCTCTTGCCTGGTCGAAAATTGCAAAAACAATTCTTATTTACTTTACCTTAACCCTATTAAGTTAGAGTATAATATATCCGTTTACTTGAGAAACTGTCTATCGTCTATACATGTACTAAATAATACTTAAAATAATGAATACAAACACGATAAGAGCTGTGTTAGCTTAAATGTCATAGCTACAGGTGTCGTCTGCTAGGGTGTTTGTCTGCTGGCGGGCGTTGTTTGATAGAGGAGTGGTTTGCTAGAGGAGTGTCTACTTGTTGCATATTACCACCTTGCCGTTCTGCACAGGGTCGTTGTCATATTTTCCACGAGGCGGAGTTATTAATAATGCTAGTAGTCGTTAACGATACCGAGCTCCCCTCGAATTTAACTCACAATTATGCATATCAAAATCGCATAATTTAACAAAAATATGTCTTACATAACCCACACTGATCGACACTATCTGTGAAACACACTTACTGAGGCAGATGATAGGAGCGTAGCCCTTGCATAACAAAGAGCGTATCTATTCTAACAATAAAAGACAAAAATGCATTATCTGGCCAACACATTCTACTAAATATTCATCATCATTGACTTAATGACCACAAAGCTCCGGCATGATATTGGTGTCTACATCCCATTGAAAGATAAGAACGCTCTGTATGTCTACTGACAGATTCCATTTCTCTTATATATCATTCCAGCCGATCAAATAGTTAGGTGGCCTGCGTCAGTTACAACTATTCTCAGTCCATGAGTCATTCCCTCGCCCCTGTCATTACTTATTCACTCTTATCACTCGAAATCCTCAAATCAACAAATACTGTTATAATCGTCACACTCGGTATAGGACGATCTTCCGACTAAACACATTACTATCCGTGGCTTCTCACAGAACTTAATGTTCTGAAAATTTCTAGAAACAGACTAAAATAATCTTTGAAATAATTCAACAAGGACTCGATTGCACCAAGCCAGACGACTAAGATCTCTATGCTAGTCATCTCCGCCATTCACACAACAACCTCCGTTCCTTCCACCTCGCAATAACAACTTCTTTCGACCACCTCGATCAATACATGGCTAACCGAGCATCGATGCCCATCATATAATTCTTCACGAGAAAGGACCATCCAAACACCACTAGCTGCAGCCCTGCTGTCACCGAGCGTCTTACTATGCATCCAATAATTACAGTGACAATCACACTACGTTGAGATCACTGACGCTCTTACTCTCTGACGTTGAGATCTCATCCTGGTGGTACAAACGTCACTACAATTTGAGTTGGCTTTCTTCTTATGAGTTAAACTACTTAATCCAGGACACCGTAAATGCGTCTAAGTCTTCATATAAACTAAGTCAAATCCACATAACTGAAGCCCTGCGACATGAGCTAATTACACTCCCAACATATTTGTCTCTATTGTCTTCATATCGCGCTTCCATCAATAATGCTACTCTCCTCAAATCGCCCATGGAGGATGCCCATTTACCTGTATGACAACATTCTGTGAAGCGACAACATACAAGATGCTGCACTCCGCTACACATGCCAATCACATACCAACTTGAACGGTCATGCTTCTATTCTACTGTGCCTATGACTCAACAAGCGCTTTGAACTCCTAATCATCCGCCTGTACTACCACTCTGACGCGGCACCAATGGCATATAGCATTTGCCACTCCAGCAAAACTACTACAACCCACTGTGAAGCCATCAGGTGTTTTTGTAAGATGGGACCAGCAGTACCTGATGCGCATTCTGTATCTCAGTTGTGGAAATTATGGCAATCTTGTTAGGGCAGCGGCCGGGAGACGATGAATACTCTTGTTGCCAGCAATTTCGATAGGTATAACTGCATTCTTCCGCGGACACTACGCAACATCCTACACTATTGCGTATTTGCACGTTGGCGATAACTAACACTTTTCGCCCGTAACAGCACAATTTTGAACACACAGTCCCAACTAAATTAGTACCAATTGCTGATCAAAACCACTATCATTCATTCTTAGCGCACAGCATTTAAACATTGGAAATTGCTGTCCTTCGAACTTTCAATTCGGTAGTACATACACATACATAACGGTTCCCAATACCATTCTTAGTACACTCAACAACTGTCTACTAACTGAGATTATACACCCAGTCCTATGCATAGTTCTTTCTCTAAAAAGTCTACTCTATAAAGGTCCTATCAAGACGCCCATTAGTTTTTCGCCTAACCTCTTCGCACATGTGACCACTGTCTTTGATAAGCTCATAAGCCGTCTGCGGTAAATCTGAAAAAAACTAAATATATTACTGGTAACAATGCCATAGTATATTACCGTTACTTGCAAAACTTGGTATGTGCTTCCAACTTAAAGACTTATATGAACCACTGGCATGTCTCTGTAAAGTATAGCTCCGACGCATTAACCTGGAAAAAAATAATTTATGTAAATGCATATAGTATATAATTTACCAATTTCAAGAGGGAATCTTTCACTATCATGTTCAACAAGGGCATGTAATGCACTAAATACAATTCTATTCCAGATACTGCTATTCAGCTATTTGATTAGTACATCACTGCTAACTGTATACTTATAGTAAATCAAATGCACCTCTGTCTGGTAGATACTCCTTTAAGATCTGGACAGATATATATTAAAAGAGACATAATAATAAAATGCAGTAACTCAATTGTCTGAAAATATAGGCAAAGCATTATATCACAACTTTGAATTTTAACTTCCAATAGAAACAGACAGATATACTGAAGCATGACACATAGCTTGACTATATCATCTAAAAATATGTTAAATATTATCCTTCTCCACTGTTTATCCATGCAGCCTTCAAAACACTATTTACTAGACCAATAAATCTACATTCTTTAAGCGACCTTTATTATAAAATGTTAAACGAGTTCTGTGTTATTAATCTGATTTGATCTAACAGGTATTGATCCAACAATACTTGACCTCTCGCACCTCTCATTAATTTCATCGTAGAAGGTCACGGTCGATCAAACCAGGTGGTATCCTAACGAATAAGATCTATACGTCGATAATCTTACTTAAACTTCACTCACGTCAATGCAGTTCGTGGTGTAATAGTGGATATAGATGCACTCGACTAGCCTGCAATCTGAACGTTCCTCCATGGGTTCGGACACTAACCCTTACCAACACCATCTGTTACTGCGGCCACACATCACAATTTCATTAATTTCAATTTTTGCAAATAGACTTAACTTGCAAGAATTAATATCTGAAATCGTTACCTACATCTATGTTTCTCTAGACGTACCTTTCTAAGTAGTGTTTATATTACAATTTATTTTTATTTCATTACATTATCTTTCAATCTAATAAAACAGGACAGGGCCACTTCCCATAATACAAACTTAACAAGTATACGACACACAAACACCTCAAAATGTTCTCTGCACGAGTTAGAGAAGAGACAATAGCCCTAAGTGTTCTTAAAAAAAAGACTACTAAAGAAATATAAAAGTGGGCACCTGAACCAGGATCGTAACTCTCAGAATCGCGTGTGTCACACTCCACCGCTGACGCACGTCGCTCTGCATGCTATTCCATTGCACATGAAGCACTTTAGCGACTAGCTGCTAAAATGAGGATCTCGTCACAGTACCAAGTATCATTTACACACATCCTGTGTACCCTAATACCACAGTTCATACCTCAATGATTTGTAAAAACATAGATATAAAAACGTTTACCGGAACTTTGCCGACTTCATTGTGCGCTGTCACCAATGCACAGAGTGCCTAGAGGTCAATTCTGGCTCATGCGACAATAAGTCTGTACAGACCTATGTTTTACACTATCAGCAGATAATAGGGTTATAGGCTACACGCACTCGTATCTGCATCAATATTGACAAATTGGGTCGCCGCACTGACTTTCCTCTACTTACTAAAATTTACTCTATTTATGACTGAGACTGCTAATTATCTGCCTAACGACCACCATTCTGATTATGCCCGACATTAGCTAATCGTGACCCGTTCCCTTTATTTCCCGCGCTCACCTTTGCCGCAATACCTACGTGCGATGCTATGTCCTCGCACTAAGACACCAACTGCCGTAGACATTCACAAGAGCCGACACTCGTCTCCAACCACCACATTGCTGCAAGTGGTCCGAGCGTCCTACAAACCCATCAACACAGCGCATACAATCCGCACAGCCGCATGCCGTCAATTCATCGCACTCATCGTATACATCCGCATCATAACACCGCATTCTACGAATCTCGCTGACTGAACAGCGCACCTCGTTCCGCGAAACCGACCGCGCCTGACACTCCTACCCCTCCTTATCTCGTCTTCCTTAGAACACAATCCTACCCTAGAATCACAGACCAGTCTTTATGGAAGCGGACTGTATAAAAACGGAGGTTATAGAACCACGTTACTATCTTCAAGGCTATGTCCATAACCAATTAAGGTTCACTATTGACGATAAACCCCAAGGTAAAAGGTTGTTTCTCGGTGTTGGAGATCTATGAGGAAAAACGAAAAGCCGCACACGCTACACATTGAGATTCTCAAAGATATATTATGAACAGAGAGTCGGTACTGCTCTTGTAAGGTTGGGTAAGTAATCAAATACGTAAAATGACAACAACTTAAGTAGGCTTCTTAACGGATTCTGTATTTCTGTATTTTAGAATAAAAAAATGAATTGCACCCCTCCCACTTTCAAAAAAAAAATAGTCTAATAAATAAATAAAAAATATAAATGAATTAAAAATGTATAGACTATACACCATTATGTAGATCTATTTATTAAATAACTATGTCGGATTTTTTTTATTAATTCTCTTCAGTAAAGAAAAAAGATATCGTAGACAGAAGAGTCATGGTGTATTTTTTTCTGTCAACTTAATCAAAACAGATCTAATGATAACAAAAATGATGATGATCATCATCATCATCATCATCATGATTTATCACTATCATTGTTGAATCACTGTTTGATACAATAATAATGTGCAGTCTTGTATATTTCAGATTAACAGGCCACTGTTCCCACATTATTGGTCTAGTGAAAACTCTTCAAGGACTGAAACTACACAACATCAGTAATGTACCTGACCAGTTGAGCTGTACAAGTGTACCCCAGCAATGGCATGTTCCAAGAGGAGAGAAGATTGAGCCTGTCCCACTTAACCATGTTGTGGTGGCCAAAGCTTGTGAGACAAGGAAGAGAAAACCAGTTTTATGCCAAGTTGACACTCAGTACAAGTAAGATTTTAAACAAAGTACAAAAGTAACTACACGTATGTTTTTTAAAATTTCATTCTTTATTTATATTATATAACTATAACAACAGATCGTGGTCAAGTTCAGCTTGGTTCATTTCTGTCATATCAGGTAATATATTTTTACATACAATATTTTAACATCTATGTGATATAGATAAGATTTAATTGAAGATACTCTATGCTCATTCTTGGGTAAAATGTTTTAATCATCATGATTTATCACTATCATTGTTGAATCACTGTTTGATACAATAATAATGTGCAGTCTTGTATATTTCAGATTAACAGGCCACTGTTCCCACATTATTGGTCTAGTGAAAACTCTTCAAGGACTGAAACTACACAACATCAGTAATGTACCTGCAACCAGTTGAGCTGTACAAGTGTACCCCCAGCAAATGGCATGTTCCAAGAGGAGAGAAGATTGAGCCTGTCCCACTTAACCATGTTGTGGTGGCCAAAGCTTGTGAGACAAGGAAGAGAAAACCAGTTTTATGCCAAAAGTTGACACTCAGTACAAGTAAGATTTTAAACAAAGTACAAAAGTAACTACACGTATGTTTTTTAAAATTTCATTCTTTATTTATATTATATAACTATAAACAAAAAAAAACCATATAGGTGTTTTTACTTATATACATTTTAACAACAATGTCAGATACAATGATATACGAGCAGTTAAAAGGGGGCCAAAGGCACACCACTCTTGAATACCTTCTCTCATCAAAGAGAGCCATTAGTTACAACAGATCGTGGTCAAGTTCAGCTTGGTTCATTTCTGTCATATCAGGTAATATATTTTTACATACAATATTTTAACATCTATGTGATATAGATAAGATTTAATTGAAGATACTCTATGCTCATTCTTGGGTAAAATGTTTTAATCACAGAAATGTATTGAAATCTATGATATTCTTACTGAATATGTTGAATTTGGATAAAATATTATATAAACTATGTATAGGAAGTTGCATTCCCTTTAACAGGTCAAGTAAAGTTGGTCTTTTCTTAAAAAAACTGCCAGATTTTGTAATGACACTATACATGTATATTCATATTGTGACCACCTATAGTATGTAGCATTTTAAACATAACATATTTATTTTGTGTGAAGTCAGTTTTAGGCTCAACATTATTCAGGCATAGACTAGTTCATTAGGCTATTTCATAAGTTGCTTTGAACTGTCAAAATAAACTGACAACAACATGTATCCACAAAGTGGCACACATCAAACAAATCAAAAGCCAGCCTGGCTTGGTAAATCATTTCATGTTTAAATCAGCATTTCTTACAGATTCACTTTACCGTTGAACACACGACTTTATTTTTGTTAATCCTGCTGACATTTAACTGTTCATGCGGTCGGGCGCATGCCTTTATCCACCGTAAAACACTTCTCAAATTGAGTTTTAGGGTTAGGAAATGTTATGAATCTGACCCAATCATCTTATCAGGATACCTGCAATCTGCATTGCATGTTCCCCAGGCACATCTACGCACCATTTTGAATAAAACCGCGGTATTTACTTTTGATGTAGCAGTTGCCAAGTGAAAGCTTGTGAGCACAAGATGGCGGGTAGCAACAAGCAATACCGCACTGAAGTAAACGGATCACTTTCATTGGTTAAAAATATCCGTCGCGGAACGGTCCATAGCGAAGTGATGATCGAGTGTTCGCTCTTTGAGTGTACAGCCCCAGCCCCTGGTTCGAATTCGGTTTAAGGCATTTTTTCTTTTAGTTTTTTTTTAACGAACTGAATTTTTGATCCC
>NW_026863277.1:0-37609 GCF_026571515.1 Ruditapes philippinarum
CATAAGTAATATTGTAATTATTTTCTTATTTCATAGATGTAAATTCTGCCATATTCAACTAAACAAATATTTCTTTTCAGAAATTTCTCAAAATTATAGAAATAATTTTGAACATAAATTATGATCATAAATTATAGTCAGAAGATGCTCTTCAGAATGATCAAATAATAATTAAAACAAAACAGTTTAGAAATTGACTTACCTTAATTTGTCCAAATAAATATCCTTAACATAATTGTAACAAATTCACAGTATCAAAGATTGAACAAAACGTTAAAGACAATACAAGTGAAAATAAGTAAAAACTTACCTTTTGTTCAGATGACAAGATGATAATCTGAGCGAATCATCAGTATTTATTAAGAAGATTTTGGTAACAGATGTTAATAATTATAAGCTTCATTTCTATTGGTTCATTTTCATTGCCTTGGCAAATTACATTGAATATTGAATCGTCCAATAAAATTTTGACATATCACTCTACCTTTTACTTGTTTTTAGATCGGAATATCCTTCCCAATGGGACCCGCCCATTGAACCATAAAGAGGTTTGCCGATTTACCTATAATGGGTGGGTTCCCGAGCGAACCACAAACATGTCAAATATTCTACTTGCACGGAAGATTGCAATGTTTGGGGAATTCATATACAACTTTATGAGGTTTATTAACGGTCTTTTATCAGTTGGAATCGAAAAATTACAGTTTCACAGTGAAGTAGTAGTAAACTTAGGATAAAATTGCAAAAAAAGTCATTATCTTAATTTTTTCCAGATATTTCATGATCATATTATAGAAAAAAATCATTCTGCAATAATTAAGTGGTTTTAGTAAAATAATTTTTCCGGTAATGAATTTGTAGGACTTAAGCCTACAATCAACCCTTTGCCTTGTTTTTCTTTAATATGAATCAATCCTGTGCCCTAAAAATTTACGAGGCTGTCATAAAAGTACGTCCTACAAATTTTTTACTGGAAAAAACATTTTACTAAAGCCACTGAATTACCGAGGAATGATTTTTTCTATAATATAATCATCCATAAAAAATCAAAGATAATAATAACTTTTTGGCAATTTTATGCTAATGGTCACAACTACTTCACTGACATGTGAAATTTGTTTTTCGAATCCAAGTGTTATAAACCTTATAAAGTTGTATATGAATTCCTTAAACATTGCAATGTTCCGTGCAAGTAGAATATTCGAAAACTAACAGTTGTAAATATGTTCATTATATATATATATATATTCGTACCTTGTCAAGCTCACTATCCAAATTTATCTGAATCAATCCGGTGAAAAAAAATCCAAATCAGTTCAGGAACGGGGAAATATTCCAAATCAGCCCGAAACGATTAACAGCGTATGAAATTACAACTTCGTTCATTACGGTGAAATTACGTCATCATAAGCATGTCATTGTAAAGCACGCGACTCATCTGGCACCCCCATGCCAAATGAAATTTCCTGCATGTGTAAAACAAACGGAAATACCTGCTTGATATGAAAGAAAAGTGATTCTAGAATATAATACAAAAACATAGGAGTTAAAGATAACAATTATTATGTAAAGTATTGCTAATCATACATGACCTTCAAATGCAATATTCTACATTTGTTTTTTCTTGAAAGGAATGATAATTAAATTAATCCAAAATTCATACAGTAATAGCTTTAATAAGTTATTGTTTTCTTACTCTGACATAAATAAGTTTATAACAAAGACAACATAATTTAGATATTAAAGTAACAGTAAATGTTGTAAGGAAGATTTTTGTTTGCAGAGACCTTAGGAATAACTAGAACTCCGCGAGTCGGATGTGTCGCCTTGTGAACAATATAGTTTAGGAGAAATGGCCACGACAAAAATGAAATTTGAAAATCAACAAAGGGCAATAACTCAAAAAATAAGAAATGCATAGCAGCAGTTTCTGTGCACTGCACTTCTTATCAATTAGATCTATCATCCTATTAAGTTTCAAGTCTAAAGCTTTTATAATTTATGAGAAATTGCCAGGACAAAAATAAAGTATGAAAATTAACAAAGGGCAATAACTCAAAAAATAAGAAATGCAGAGTACCAGTTCTTGGGCACTGCACTTCTTCTTAATGAGATCTATCATCCTATGAAGTTTCAAGTCCATAGATTTTATACTATAGGAGAAATGGCCCGGACAAAAATAAAGTATGAAAATTAACAAAGGGCAATAACTCAAAAAATAAGAAATGCAGAGTACCAGTTCTTGTGCACTGCACTTCTTCTTAATGAGATCTATCATCCTATGAAGTTTCAAGTCCATAGATTTTATACTTTAGGAGAAATGGCCTGGACAAAAATAAAGTATGAAAATTAACAAAGGACAATAACTAAAAAAATAAGAAGGGCAGAGTACCGGTTCTTGTGCACTGCACTTCGGGTCATTATAAGAAGCATACATACCAAGTTTGAAGTCAATCCAACTTATAATGACTGACTTATGCTCCGGACAAGCTTAAGGGGACGCCGACACCGACAACGACGCCGACAACGACAAAGACGCCGACACCGCCGACGAAACTAACCCCTATATGTCGCCTTTTTTAAGGCAACACAAAAAAACTTGATAACTTATTGTGTTGGATTTTCAAAATACTGCACTCCCAATTTATAAATTGTTTCTCTAGTCTTTACAGAGTAAAATTAGAGCTGTTGGTAGGACAGCACGTTCGACTATTCTCTTTGCTTGATAGTAAAAGAGCCTTGATAATGTTAAATTTTCTAAGTTAACAAAACAGCAGAATTATTCTTCAAATCCACATTACAGTTATAGACCTTGGGAAGAGTCCTATGTTGCTCTCAAAGAAGTGTATACAATTTCAACTTGTTTGAAAGCCAGATGTCAATGGCATATGAAAATATCTGAGGTGGCATGCAAACATTAACGTCAATTCTAAGTCGAAAAGGGGCATAATTCCTTAAGAATACTTGATAGAATACCCTCCTTCTATCTACAGGTTGAGGTCATGATGGTTAACAAGTGTGCAAAGTTCAAAGGCATATTTCAATAAACTTTGAAAATATTTGAGTGAAAACTTAAACGTAAATTCTTAGTCGAAAAGGGGGCATAATTCTGTCAAAGTGCTTTACAGAGTTACCTCCTCCTGTCTTCAGGTTGGGGTCATGATGGTTAATAAGTGTGCAAAGTTTCAAAGCCATATATCAATGGACTTTGAAAATATTTGAGGTGTTCCAACAAAATTTTTAACGTAAATTCTAAGTCGACAAAGGGGCAAAATTTTGTCAAAATACTTGAGAGTGACCTATTTTTGCCTACGGGTTTGGTCATGATGGTAAACAAGTGTGCAAAGTTTCAAAGCCATATGTCAATGGACAATGTCAGTGATACAAAAACTTAAAATTAAATTCTAAGTTGAAAAAGGGGCATAATTTTGTCAAAATGCTTTACAGGGTTACATCCACCTGTCTTCAGAGTGGGGCCATGATGGTGAACAAGTGTGCAAAGTTTCAAAGCCATAATTTTTAATAATGTAAAATTTTAGTGTTACAAAAAAATTTTAACGAAAAATTTTTTGTCAAAAGGGGCAAATTCTTCAAAAACTTCATTGATTTTCCTCTTCCCGCCTACAGGTTGGTTTTAGTGAACAAATGCCCAAAAAACCAAGTTAAAGGGCTTGTAATTTTTAAATTGTTACAAAAACTTTTTCCCTAAGGTTACGTTGGGCCCCGGGATAGGGGAAACCTACTTATCCTTTCAAATAGTCGACTAAAAAACTATAAACTAAAAATAGCTTTTCCAAATTTCCCCCCTGATTAAATTTCAAAAATTTTATATGTTGCTTTTTATAACAAAACAAGGGAATTCTTGTTTACTTTATTTTAAAACCATGTATACGCATTCTTGTTAAAAAAATCTATCTGAAAAAATGTTTTAATAAACAATTTTTAAGTGTACCATTTTTTAAAATTAGTTACATAAATTTTAACTTTATACTTTCACCTATCATGATTATTTTTTATGATAAAAACATTCATTTCAAGAAAGACAGCAAGCCCATTTAAGCCTTTAAAATTCCTACTTTTTTTAAATGATTATGCATATTAAATGAACATTTAAAAATCATCACTCAAACCCTGTTAAATACTTAAAGCAAAAAACAAAAACATCAACAATTTGAAATAGCATGTAAAAATTACCGTCTGATCAGAAAACACGGTTAAAAGACTCTTTTAATATGTTTAAAAGCTTCTAACTTATGCTGTACACCTGCTGTGGAGTAATCAAATTGATCAAAGTGAATCAAAAATTGATAAGCAAACAATTATTCACAATCCATATTTAATGTGAACATGTACAATTATCACCATTATATCTTTATAAACAATATGTTAGGCCTATTTTTGTATTCACTAACTCAATAAAGGTTAATTTCTATGAATGTACCTTAAAGGCTAGCGTAACTAACTTTATTTTGCTAAGGGGGACACCCCTGAGGGGTATTTTTTTTTTAGGGGACTAACTGGAAATGATTTTCTTAAAAAATTTGCTATTTACCTTTGATGTAGGTCTTGAACAAATAGCTTGCATCCAAAAATTTCCATTTTACATCTTTTCACAAGATGGAAGCCACCTCGGTTTCTGAGGGCAACCCTCGACTTTTTAAAACAACTTTTTTCTAAAAAAAAAAATTAAATAAAAGGTTTTTAAAAACAAAAATCATTAAAACAAAAAATTTAAATGGAAAACCTAGAAATGTGTCAAAAAAGAAAAGGAGAGTGGCCCACCAAACATTCCCGGTTGGGCAATCTTTACTGAACTTAATGTCAAATTGTTTTTTTTGGCTACCATGTGACCCACAGTTAAAACTTGAAAAAGAATCTTATTTGGAAAAAAAAAAACTTACCAATTACTTGGAATTAAAATCCCACAAGGCAAAAAAACCCCAAACGGGTATGCCATTACGGCTTACACATGCTGTCTAACATTTTTGTCATATTTTTGTATACCAGGTTTCAAAATAACTATTGGATTTTTATTTGGGCATGAATAAGTACTATAAACTTAATTTACTAAAGTTTTCAGGGCAAATAACTTCTTGGACAAAAAAGAAAGGGCTTCATATTTTGGGTAGGACAGCACGTTAGACCCTATTTCTTTAAGTGCTTATAACTGTACAAAGAGCTTGGTAATGTTTTAAAAATTTTTCTTAGTTAACAAAAAAAAGGGCCCCAAAATTTATTTCTTTAAAATCATTGAATTTATATACAGTTAAAACGGACTTAAAGAAGAGTCCTTATTTATGCATTTCTTCAAAAGAAAGTTGTATTTTTAAAATTTCAAACTTTTTCTTTTTCAAAGGCCATTCATATGTCCAATTTGGTGGAATATTGGAAAAAAAATAATCTTGAGGGGTGGGCGGGTTATGGTATTGCCCAAACTTAAAAATTTTAAACATTTCTAAGTCGAAAAAAGCGACATTATTGTGGGTCCAAATCTGTTAAAATTAGTTACCTTTCCTTTCATGTCTTTACTAATTTGGTTGCATTTGGATGAGTAAAAAACAAAGTGTTGATTAAAATTTAAAAAAGTATTAATTTGGCAATGGGGACTTTGTTTTAAAAATTTGAGGTAAAACAAAAAAAACTTTTACCGTTTAAAATTCTTAAATTAAAAGGGGGAAAAGACATATTTTCTGGCAAAAAATTTCTTGATAGTTTTACCTTTTCTCTGTCAACAGGCTTGGTTTGGGGGTTTTCCATGAGGTTAAACAGTGTGGCCAACAAGTTTCCAATGTTCACATTGTTCCAATTGGGGGAAACTTTGAAATATTTTAGGGGGCGTTTACACAAAAAAAAAATTAAAAATAAAAATTTTCTTTAGTTTGAAAAAAAAAAAGGGTGGGCCATTATTCTGTCAAAAAGTTGATGTTTTTCCTCCTTTCTGTCTTACAGTTCGTGCACATGGTTGAACCCAAAGTGTGCAAAAAAATTTTCATATTTTGTCGATGAAAAAAAATATTTGGGATGTGTTACAAAACTATTTAACAAAAAAAATTTCTAAAGTGGAAAAAAATGGGGGGGCAATTGCTTGATTTAAGAGTTACCTCTCGGTGTTCTACAAGATTGGGGTATGATGGGGAACCAAGATTTGTTTTTGCCAAAGATTCAAAAAAAAAAAACCCATATGTCTTTACTTTGACTTTTGAAAAAATTATTTTGGACGTGTTTTCCCAAAAAAAAACGTTCAAAACGTTAAAGTGGTTTACGGCTGCGGCGCGTTTCTTGGTGGATTTTAAGGAATAAGGCTCTATTTAAATCGAAAGTCGAGGCGCTAAAAAACAAATTGGAAAACTAAAGGAAATGTTGTCCCATTAGTACCAAGGGGTGCCCCCCCACAACTCCCACCTGTTTTTGTCAATCTTAATGGACTCAAAGGGTCAAATATGGGTTTTTGGGGTTAACATGTTTGCCACCCAAGGTCATTGGAAAAAACTAAAAATTATTTTCTAAGGTTTTTAAAAGTGCAAATTAATTCACACCCAATTTATGAATAAAATCCCCAAAATTGAACCCAAAGGTTTTTCATTAATTAAAAAACACGCCAGACCCAACACCATTTCTTTAAAAGGCTTTCAGGGCGGGGGCCTACAGGTCCAAATACTTTAAGCTATGGCCAATTGGAACAAAGATTGAAAAAATGCCAAACTTTTTTATACTAAATTCATGGCAAAAATTCTAAACCCAAAAAACTGGAAACATTAATCAACATTTGCAAAAATTCGCAGGGGTGCATAGGCTTACAACCAGTGATGTTGAATCAATTATTTCCTGTAAAATTTTGATTCTAAATCCCAAGCAAACTTAAAGGGCAAACAAAATACACAAACATTTTAATGGAGCCGTTTTATTAAGTCAAGGGCAAATATCAAAAAACAATTACTGGAATTAAAATTCACAAACGGAAACACCAAGTGCACCAAAACAAACCCACATGTTCACCAACCATTTATCTTTGAAGTTACATTGGAACTAGGTTTTAATTACAATTTTTTGAAGCCTTACCCACATGACCACAAAATTGATAAAAACTAGAATTTTTTTCACTTAGGTCCAAAAGGCAAATAAAAACCTTCTTTGATTTAAAAAATTTAAATTTCCACAAAAAGCGGGGGAAAAAAACCCCAGAGTGGCAAACAACTTTCCCACAATTCTTGATCAACATTTCCTTGTAAATTATTTTTTCATGGAACCCCTATGTCCAAAAATTTACTTTTTTGAGCTTACGTTTGCGGGAACATAAGTTGAAAATTTGGGCCAATATTTTACTAAGTTCAAGGGCAATTTAAAACTCCTGGGAAACCCAAAACAGGGAAAATGAAATCCACAAAGCGAGACCCCAGGTTGGGGCAAAACTTTTCCACATGGCTTGGGATTACCAAAATTCCTGTTAAAAAACTTCTTGGGGGGGGACTTAGGTTAAAACACTTTTTGAGCTATGGGGAGACCAACAAAAAATGATTAAAACGGAAGGCAAAGGATAAAAAATCCTTAAAATTGCCCCCTTAAAAATGGGCATGCAAAAAAACCACCATTTTGAAGCAAACAGGCTTCACAGGTTTTCGATGTTTTGGATCATCATGTTCCTGTTAAAAGTTGGATTGATTTCGGACCTTTTTCAAAGCACTTCCAAGGTTACCCACAACACATGTTGTGACATTAATTTGGAAAAAATTGTAAAATTTTTAACTGGTTTGTCAAAGGGCCATAACTTACAAAAAATTAGAAATGAATCCGCCAATTTTAATTCCCACCCATTGAATCAACCAGTTCCCGGCATTTTTTGTTAAAAATTTTCATGACCTAGGTTCAAAAAATTTACTTTTTTTTGAAAGCTATTGTGGCGACACAGGTTGAAATTGAAAATTTTTACTACGTTTCAGGGCATAAAACTTCTTAAAAAAACAAGAAAAAAAATTTCATGGGCAAAATTAATCAGGTGCACCCAAAAAACATCACATTCCTGAGGAAGGGGAAAAAAACATTCCTGTAAAAAAGTTTTTTATTGGGACTATTTATGTTTTTTTCAAATTACTTTTTGAGCTATAGTTGTGGAACACAAGTTGAATTAGCAAAAAATTTTTTACCAGTTCAAGGGTAATTTAACTATTTTACCCAACGCTTCAAACAGTGTTTTTGTTGATTCCATTTTTCAATTCCTGTAAAACTAGTTTTATTCTGAGCTCCAAAAAAAAGCCACCTTTTCAAGGTAACCACTTCAATACTTTCAAACACAATCTGCCGGGAACACCCAATTGAAAAAAAAATGTAAAAATTTTTAACTTTACGTCTAGGGGGCCATAAAACCCTTTTGAGAAAAAACCAGAATTAATCCACCCATTGGGGAAACTTCCAGAGTACAACAAACTTTCACCATATTGCTGATTTATCATTTCTTGTTAAAGTTTCATGCCCTAGTCCAAAAAAAACTTTTGAGCTATTATTTGAGACACAATTAATTAATTGGCAAAAATTTTTTTACTACCGTTCCAAGGGGCCTAAAACATGTACTAAAAAACCAAACAGAATAAATTCCCACAGGTTGAAACACAATCAGGGTGCAAAAACAACTTGGCCACATTCTTAAACAACCATTCCTGTTAAAAGTTAATTCGACTATTATGTCCAATAACTTTTTGAGCTAATGTGTGGGGACAACAGTTTGGAAAATGGATTTTTACTAATAGTGAAGGGCAATAAAACTAAAAAAATTTTACTTGAATTAAAACTTAATACACCGAAAAAACCCCCCCAAGGTGGCAAAACCAAAAACTTTAACCATGCTGATGTAAACATTTCCTATTTAAAAGTTTTTAGGGACCAATAAGGTTCAAATAATTTTTTTGAAGGCTTAATGTGGCAACATATTTGAAAATTTTTGTATTTTACTAGTTTTTCAAGGGGCAAATAACTCTTAACCAAAATAAACGAATAATCCATACGCAAAACACCAAGGTGCCACCAACTTCCAAACATTTTGGACTAATAATTCCTTTTTAAAAAAGATTTTCATGGACTCTTATGTTTTCAAAATTACTTTAAAGCTTATGTTGCGAACACCAAATAAGGAAACGGGACGGAAGATGGACCGGGACGGGACAAGGGGTAATCTAATTTTGGGTCCCCTCCCTTATAAATGGGGGGGGCCAAAACCACTTTATTGGTTTTTTCTTTATTGCAATTTTTAATTTATGTCAAGTCTCATCCATGCTGATGGTATTTTTCCCGAAGTTATGAATTTTTTTGAATTTTCAATGAATAAAAATGGGACCATTGTTAAGAAAAAACTATTAAAGGCAAAATTTTTCAATCATTTTGAACCTTCCCAAAAATTTTTCCAAATTTAATGGACCGGGTTAATGCCATTTTTAAATGAAATTTGCATTTTGATTTGGGAGGGGACTACTTGGATTAAAAACCACAGATGAATTGTTTTCTTCAC
This sequence comes from Ruditapes philippinarum, assembly GCF_026571515.1. Lineage (NCBI taxonomy): Eukaryota > Metazoa > Mollusca > Bivalvia > Venerida > Veneridae > Ruditapes > Ruditapes philippinarum. The sequence continues at coordinate 9,497 of NW_026863277.1, forward strand.
ATATAATAGCAACGGAATAAGTCATCTCAAAAATTTCAAATTGTACAAATGTAAAAAAAATTACTTTGAATTAACACTTAATCCATGACAATTACTTTGTTCATGAAAAAAACATGTACAACCTGTATTTAATTTAACTTTTCGACCAGGGCAAATATTATGTCTACTAGAACAAAAAAAAAATATTAAAAAAGGAAAATGTCAACCTTTTTGTATAATATACCTGTATATTGTAGAATAATCACATGAATGAGAGTATTGCAGACTCTTAGCAAAAAAAGCAGAGAGGACAATAATGCTATGCATGAACATGGAATGAAATATTGGTACATATGGAATTGAAACTTAAAAAATAACAATCTAAAAAAATTAAAAATGTATGTCTCTTATTTACAGGGTTGGGGACTCTCAAAACAAATATATATTTCAATAAATTATTTATAATTAACAAATTAACAACATTTTTTCATATTCAAACTGCTATTTTCATAAGAAATGTACAGCATGTAAATCACAGTTCCAGCTTTTACTATAATGTACTATAAAATTTATATTAATCTAAAAAAATCTAGTACATGCTTTTTTATTTGCATTTTCAATATTAAACAGCAGTAAATAATAACGTTTATTCTAGGAAATTTGTTTTACATCCAAAACATAAGACCATGGCTCTTCTGGTTCTGTACATTTTTGGTAAAAACTTTGTCTCATTCTTTCCAATTCTTTATTTAACCATCACCTCCACTTAATTACCATTATTGTATTAGTGTCTTGGCTTTTCTGAGGGAGTATCTACTTGATGAGCCCTGTTGAAAAAAAAACTGGTACCAAAACTTGCCGACTTTTTCTTATTTTCCATTGTGTTGTCATCCCCTTGTTAAGGAAACAGAACGTCTCAGTTTCTTTCGGTGTAGAGATCTCGCTTAGAAAAACCGAGGGACGGCTTTTTTCTCCTTTTTGTCGAGTTCTTTTAACTTGGAGGGGGAGAGAGTTTTTTTCCGGTTTTTTCGCTTTTTTTCCCACTACTCATTTCGGTAGGGTCGGGGAAGTACAGGGAGTCTTTATTTTCTCCTTTCTTAGGACTCGTCCCTAATATCCCGGTAAACTTGAAGGCTGGGAAAAGGCCACTGTCTCGTAATGATTTTGGCCGGATTTTGAAATTGTTTTTGGCCTGACTAAAGTTGGATATAAATTACTAACTTCAATATTCTTGTGTTTAGCATTTCTCTATCAGTCAAGTCTTCAAAGAGACTTTTCTTTATGGGCTTTTAAAAAAAAAACGCATTATTTTAAATTTTCTGAATTTGGGAAAAATTACTTTAGGGACTGTTTTTGCCGTGTTTAAAGGATGCATTCGTAAGGACCAAAGTTCATTTGATTTCGGGTCCATTTCTTTCCAAATTTCCTTCTTTCTTACATTAAATATTTTTGTTCTTAATTTTCGGTCTTAAGGGAATTTTTACATCTTCATCGGGGGGAGGTTTCAGTTCATATTCTGACCACCTTCCATTCCTTTCAATACTTGCTCTCACCTTACTTGCACTTTGGGGACTTTGTCAAATCAAGTTTTTTGTTAAGGTTTTCCTCTTAACATTGAGGTTTAAATGAAATATTTGTGTCAATCAGATCTGAATCAATTCTGATTCCTTGTTTCTTCAAACCTGGGGGTCCATCCCTTTTAGGTTACTTAACTGCAGGGATTTTTTTAAGCATTTACCTTTAAACTTTTTCCGTTCCTTTACTTGGAATTCTTTCATTAAATCTGGGACTGTTTCAGTATTTCTCTTTTTTATTAACCTTGGGGAATTCAAAAACATTTTTTCATTTACACATTATCACCTCAACAGCCAAACCCCAGGGGCATTCCAACTTATATAAGAATTGGTTCTTTACTTGTCAAAGCTGGGTTTTCTCGTTTTTCAATCAACAATTAGGGATAAATGTCTTATTACAGGAGTCATTCGGGGGTTTTGTATTTTATTAACAGGGCAAGATTTTTTCCATCCTTTCTTCTTATAGGGTTTTGGGCCCCACTCAACTGGCCCCCCATAATTGCATCGGGTAAAATAGGAAACTTTTTAACTTTGCTCCACTATGACTGTGGAGGACTTACTTTGGGGGGACGGCTTTTCGGTTAATTCTTGGGGACTTCCTCTTCGGTAAATTTGGAAAGGGAGGATATACCAGTATTATTTCCACAATTAGGTTCCCAAACCCCACCAGCAAGGCCCAAAGATTATTGCCCATTAAAAAAAAAAAAACCAAGCTTAACTTGAAAATTCTTTCTTTTTTTTCCTATTTCCGGAAATATTTACTGGAAAAAAGTATAGGGGGCAGGTTTCTTATTTGGCAAGTTGTTAAGAAATTGTTTTACAGACAGTTTGGCTACTATTTATTAAAGAGGGGGCCCAAAAATTGGCAAATGCTTATGTTGCCAAATATTCCAACCAAAAAAAAATTTCTTTAAGTGTACCATTACATTTAAAAGGGGGGCAAGTTTGACTTCATGTTTGGGCATTTGGCCAAAATGGGGAACCTTAAGGGGGTCATGATGATTTTACAAACCTTTTGTAGAAATTAAAAAAACAAAAATATAACTTGCATTGCCAAAATATCTTAGCTCTGTTGCTTGTAGTTTCCCCCACACCAATAAGGACCTTAAAAATTTTGTTTTTCTTATTTCAGTGGGCAAAGGTGGGGGACCCCTTAAGAAAACGGGATTCAAATTTGTGACCATGGGGTGGAATAAAATTAATTCAATTTTAAGGGCAGAATTATTAACAAGTACAGGGAATTTTTTTAAACTTCTTCTATTTGGTGGACCTTGATTTTGGAGAAAAAGGGACCATTGGGATTTTTATTGTTCGCCAATAAGGCCTCACAATGGTGGAAACATTTTGTGCCCAAGTTAACATTAAAATTCCCCCGATGGAAATTGTTAGGAATTTGGGCCACCGAAAAACAAGCATTTTTTTTTTAAATGGACCTTTTTAAAACCTTCTTAGGTTTGAGGGACCATTGGGTTTCTGGTTGCACCTGACCCAACTATGCTTCTTCAATAGTTGGTTGAAACATTTCTATTTGAAGAATTCCACACATTGCGGGTGGAGGGGAGATTAACGCTCTTGGGACCAAAATTCTTATATTTTATTTTTTTTCATAAATTTTTGTGGGGACCTTGGGGACCCTTTTCATTATGTTAACCTTAATTTACATTGTTTTCAACAACAGGTAAGGGTTGTGATACATGAACCATTTTCTGTGTTTTTCAAATCTTTACTCAGTTTTAATTTTGAATAAAATGTTTTCCGGAATACACATTTTTCATATTTTTATCCTGAACTTTTGACCCCTTATTGTGTGACCTTGGCCCAGCAGGGACCTAAAAATTTTGCCAGCGGCCAACACTTTCCACCTTTCCACAATGGTGGGAACAAAACGGGGCCTATGACAAAATTTTTCCAGTGGTTAATTTGAAAAGGGGGCAGGGCATTGAAAGTGTCAAGGATGAGAGACCAGGGAAACGAAACAGGATTGAAGGAGGAAAGAGGATTGGCAAGCCATTTCTATAAATTACCCCAAAGAAGGGGATATATATTATTATTGTCCTTATTTTCTTTTCAGTTTAAATTTTAAATTTTTTCATTCCGTTGGTGTTGTTTTGGAGGAGTGATTTAAAGGTTGTCAAAACATCTAGTTTTAATTTTTATTCCAACATTACACAATAAAATTGGAATCAATTAAATCATTGTATACCCGATATTTAGGTGTGCTCAATTTTATTATTTTTTAAATATTTGATAATTGCTACACGGTATCTTTGTTGATATACTTAAACATCTTTTGAAGACACACAAAGTATATATCTTATGTTTTAAACCCTACACACTATAGGTGGACACAATTTGAATATTTAGTGACATTACAAACAAGAGGGCCATGGTGGCCCTGAGGTCGCTCACCTGTATATAGCCCCCCCCCCCCCCCACACACACACCCATAAGAAGATGTTTCATGCTAAACATCAAAGTTCTAGCTCATTAGGCTTTTCAAAAGAAGATTTTTTTAAGTTTTTGCTATACACATATAGTTAAAAACAATGACACCCCTGGGGCGGGGCCAATTTTGACCCCAGGGCTTTTATTTGAACAAACTTTGTAGACACTCACTAGAAGATGTTTCATGCTAAATATCTTAACTCTAGCTATTTGGGTTTTTCCAAAGAAGATTTTTTAAGTTTTTGCTATACACATATAAGGAAAATCAATGACCCCCGGGGCGGGGCCAATTTTGACCCCAGGGCTTTTATTTGAACAAACTTTGTAGACACTCACTAGAAGATGTTTCATGCTTAATATCTTAGCTTTTGCTCTTTGAGTTCTTTAAAAGAAGATTTTTTTAAAGTTTTTACTATATGCATATAGGGAAAATCAATGACCCCCCCGGGCGGGGCCAATTTTGCCCCAGGGCTTTTATTTGAACAAACTTGGTAGACACTTACTAGAAGATGTTTCGTGCCAAATATCTAAGCTCTAGCTCTTCGGGTTTTTTAAAAGAAGATATTTTAAGTTTTTTCTTTCAGTTGCCATGGCAACCAGAGTTCTGCATGGAATTAAATTCTTTGAACAATTTTTAAAGGTGACCACCAAAGGAACATTCCTGTGAAGTTTGGATGAAATTGGCTTAGTGGTTTATGAGGAGATGTCATTTAAAGTTAAAGTTTACGGACGCCGGACGAAAAGCGATCACAAAAGCTCACCCTGTCACTTTGTGACAGGTGAGCTAAAAAACCTGACAGTTTTTTAAGAAAGGACCAACTTTTCTTGTAACCTGAAATAGGATATGCAGCTTGCCACTTGCAGTTTGTAATTAAGACATATTCAGAACGAATTACATAGATTTCAATTAATTTTTGGGATAGAAATATTTTACTCTAACATGAGCATAGTATATATTTAAATAGCAAGTAAATGAGATTAACATATAAGTTTACCTTTAATGAATTCATGGACAGCAGTGCAGATATTGAAGTCCTGTAGCAGTCGCCTGCTCTCACTGTGGTACAGACAGATATTTGGCTGACCAATGAAAGATGCCCATACCCCAACACCAGTCTTCACTAAATACTCAAAATGTATTGTGTGGTCATCTTTCTCTGTAAGCTGATGCTCCACATTGTCCTAGAAGCAAAAACGAGTACACTGTTCTCATATACAGATCTATATATAGTAATAAAAGATATAAATAGTATATACATTGCTATATATAGTACCAAAAGATATAGATAAATGGCATAATTCAGAGTTCCAGATAACGTGCGTATCGGCATATTTTACGCTTCAAAATCAACTCAAAACGCACCATATTTGAAATTTCTTGCGTTCATTTACGTATGCTATAAATTAAATACGCAAAGAATGAAAAATCGAAGCGTATTTGGTGTGTACTTTCATTTTCGAAACAGCTGATTCCATATCCGTTTAACAGTTGACTGTGTTTTTTTTCCGTTAAATACCCGCAAAAATAACTCCTACTAATTTTCATTCTTTAATCCAGTCAAATTATGTCTTTATCGCATAGGCACTTGGAAAAATGTGTGGCTTGATTTCCTTTATAATTGCAAGGGTTTATTTATAAAGACTAACATCATGCTGCTTCCAAGCAAAAGCAAAGGAAAATTTACAATTTTTTTTTTAACACAACTGAGTTTCCTGCTAAAACAATTGTAAACCCAATTGTTGAAGACATTTTAGATAGCGTATTTAAAGTGAAAAGGGCGCACATAACTGTGAATCGCAATGCAACACTTGAAAATTGGCAAAAAAATTATCCTTGGCTGCAAATTTCAGAAACTGGTACAAACAAGCATTTGATAGTATTGCGGGCAATACAGTAGTCCCCTACCGGTCCCTCAAAAAGTTCTTTAATTGTCATACACTCCTGTGTATTGCCATTTATAATGAATTTGAGGATGAAGTCTGTATTTGAAAATATCGACCACAAAACATAACAAGAGCTGTCCGTAAGACAGCGCGCTCGACTTTTTTATTGCTTGCCAATAAAAAAAGTTTTTGCAGTAAAAGGCAATACAAGAATCTCTGTATTTTTAAAGTGAACAATGGCCATGAGCATTAAGATATTTAGTGAAGAATTATTTTACTGAATTGTGTGATACCCTTGAACACTGCAGCAAAGTTTGAAATGTTTAAGTCAAAAGAGGGCTGGTAAGAAAGAAAAAAAAACTGAGTTGAGCCTTAAATAAATTTAATAGTATTAAACCCACTTTGAGAGAATAAGGTATTTTTACGTCACTCAGAACACCTTGGTAATATCTCAAAGGGTTAAGGCAATAAGTGGATTTTACCCATATTCAATGTATTTTCTAAGTCAAAAAGGGGCATAATTCTGTCAAAAACCTTGACAGAGTTATGTCCTCTTGTCTGTTGATGAAGGTCGTGATGGTAAACAAGTATGGTCAGTTTCAAAGCAATACCTCCAATGGTTTTGAAATAAAGTGAGGTGGTACAAAAAACTTAACCAAGCTCAATACACTTTCTAAGTCAAAAAAGGGCCATAATTCTGTCAAAAACCTTGACAGAGTTATGTACTCTTGTCTGTAGATGGAGGTTATGATGGTGAACAAGTATGGTAAGTTTCAAAGCCATACTTGTAATACTTCTGAAATAAAGTGGGGTGGTACGAAAAACTTAACCAAGGTGTGACGCCAACGCCGACGCCGACGCCGGGGCGAGTAGGATAGCTCCCCTTTTCATAGAAAAGTCGAGCTAATAAAATAAGTTTGTCTATATCACAGTAATGTGTTAAGTTTCCATGCTTAGTAAGGAAATTATGTTTATACAACCTTGTCATATTATTACGATGCTGGATTTTGAAGTAAATCCTATAAGGAATGAAGAAGTTGGAGTGACAATACCAGTTTCTCGAAAAAGATCTAAGTTCAAGGGGGACATAATTCTGGAAATAGTCTTGCTAGAGTATTTAACCTTCTCAAAAATGTCGAGTGATAATAAGAAACATATATATGAAGTTTGAAGTAGATACATTAGGAAATAAAGAAGTTATTTAAAAAAGACAACATTTTTCCCCTAAAAAATCTAAGTTCAAGGGAGGTAATACTGATATTTTTTGTGCTAGAGTTATAAACCTTGTCACATATGATGTGGTTGATGACCAGAAACTTATATTTAAAGTTTGAAGTAAACACCTTAAGAAATAAAGAACATATAGTGAAAAAGCTGAAAAATTTAAATCAGAAATCTTGAAATTCAGGCTATTTGTTGCCATAGCAACCAGAATTTTCAACATAGGAAGAAAAGAAAAAGATGTGCATAATCTCCAGACTGCCATCTACCCATATTTAAAGTTTCATAAAAATATTTTCAGTACTTTTTGAGTTATCACTGGATCCAGTTTATGTGTTAAATTTGCCATATTTTCAGACTATTTGTTGCCATAGCAACCAGAATTTTCAACATAGGAAGAAGAAAAAAAGACGTGCATAATCTCCATACTGCCATCTATCCATATATCAAGTTTCATAAAAATATTTTCAGTACTTTTTGCGTTATCGCGGGATCCAGTTTTGTGGACGGACGGACTGACCGACTGACAGACTGACAGACAGACGGACAGACAGACAGACAGACAGACGGACGGAGGGTAAACCTAAAGTCCCCTCCGGTTAAACCGGTAGGGGACTAATAAGTTTGTCTATATCACAGTAATGTGTTAAGTTTCCATGCTTAGTAAGGAAATTATGTTTATACAACCTTGTCATATTATTACGATGTGGGATTTTAAAGTAAATCCTATGTTAGGAATGAAGAAGTTGGAGTGACAATACCAGTTTCTCGAAAAAAATGTAAGTTCAAGGGGGACATAATTCTGGAAATAGTCTTGCTAGAGTATTTAACCTTCTCAAAAATGTCGAGTGATAATAAGAAACATATATATGAAGTTTGAAGTAGATACATTAGGAAATAAAGAAGTTATTTAAAAAAGACAACATTTTTTCCCCTAAAAAATCTAAGTTCAAGGGAGGTAATACTGATATTTTTTGTGCTAGAGTTATAAACCTTGTCACATATGATGTGGCTGATGACCAGAAACTTATATTTAAAGTTTGAAGTAAACACCTTAAGAAATAAAGAACATATAGTGAAAAAGCTGAAAAATTTAAATCAGAAATCTTGAAATTCAGGCTATTTGTTGCCATAGCAACCAGAATTTTCAACATAGGAAGAAAAGAAAAAGATGTGCATAATCTCCAGACTGCCATCTACCCATATTTAAAGTTTCATAAAAATATTTTCAGTACTTTTTGAGTTATCACTGGATCCAGTTTATGTGTTAAATTTGCCATATTTTCAGACTATTTGTTGCCATAGCAACCAGAATTTTCAACATAGGAAGAAGAAAAAAAAGACGTGCATAATCTCCATACTGCCATCTATCCATATATCAAGTTTCATAAAAATATTTTCAGTACTTTTTGCGTTATCGCGGGATCCAGTTTTGTGGACGGACGGACGGACGGACTGACAGACTGACAGACAGACAGACAGACGGACGGAGGGTAAACCTAAAGTCCCCTCCGGTTAAACCGGTAGGGGACTAACAAAAAAGAATTGCTATATTTGGGTATATATGGACAATATTTGGGTGTATTTGGGTATTTCATGCCACGGTATTGAAGTGCGAATGAAATGTTTGACTTGTCATAAATTTAAAATTGGCAATCAGAATGTATGGGCTAAAGAAGGTGCAATTAGTATACAGAAATCGGCAATTGACAGGTGATTATTTGTAAAGTTATTGTTTATGTATTGTCACCGATTTTTGTTGTAAACAATGTAAAATACAAGAGCTGTCCGTAGGACAGCAATGCTGGACTATTCTTAGTACTTGATAGTAAAAAAAATGCTTGATACAATTACCACCTCCTGTTTACTTATGTCAATGGACTTTGAAAATATTTGAACTATTACAAAAACTTAAACGTAAGTTCTAAGTCTAAAAAGGGGCATAATTCTGTCAAAATGCCTGATACAGTTACCTCCTCCTGTTTACAGGTTGGGGTAATGATGGTGAACAAGTGTGCAAAGTTTCAAAGCCATATGTCAATAGACTTTGAAAATATTTGAACTATTACAAAAACTTTAACGTTAATTCTAAGTTGAAAAAGGGGCATAATTCTGTCAAAATGCTTGAAACAGTTACCTCCTCCTGTTTACAGGTTGGGGTAATGATGGTGAACAAGTGTGCAAAGTTTCAAAGCCATATGTCAATGGACTTTGAAAATATTTGAACTATTACAAAATCTTTAACGTAAATTCTAAGTCGAAAAAGGGGCATAATTCTGTCAAAATGCTTGAAACAGTTACCTCCTCCTGTTTACAGGTTGGGGTAATGATGGTAAACAAGTGTGCAAAGTTTCAAAGCCATATGTCAATGGACTTTGAAAATATTTGAACTATTACATAAGTGGTTACGCCGACGCAGTATAGTATTAAAAGAATTTATAGTATACGCATTGCTATATATAGTTCTTAAAGATATAAATGGCAAATACAGTGCTATATATAGTAAAAGAAGATATATATAGCATATACAGTGCTATATATAGTATTAAATGATATGAATAGTACATACAGTGCTATGCATAGTATTAAAAGATATAACTAGAAATGTGTCCATAGGACACGGGTGCCCAGGCACACTCCACAGATTTTCAATCTTATGTCTCTAGGTCAAATTTTTTTTTGGCTACATGTTCCCAAGTTGAAAACTAAAAATCTTTTATTAAGTAAAGGGCAAATACTACAAATACTGAATAAATCCACATGAAAACTCCAAGGTGGATAAGTACACATGCTGACCAACATTCTTGTAAACTTTTAGGCCTACAGGTCAAATACTTTTCGAGTTACGTGCAACACAAGTTGAATATTGTAAATTTTTACTAAGTCAAGGGCAATAACTCTAAAAATACTAAATATATCCACATAAAAATACCCAGGTGCAAAACTTCACATGCTGATCAACATTCCAGTGAGGTTTCATGACTCTAGGTCATATATTTTTTTAAGTTACGTGCAACACAAGTTGAAAATTGCAAATTTTTACTAAGTCAAGGGCAATTACTCTAAAAATACTAAATATATCCACATGAAAATACCCAGGTGCAAAACTTCACATGCTGATGAACATTCCTGTAAGGTTTCATAACTCTAGGCCAATTACTTTTTTAGCTACGTGCGACACAAAAAAAGAACCGACAGACGGAGAGATGGGCGGAAGGACTGACAGACAGACAAGGGTAAATCTAAATGCACCCCCCCCCCCTATAGTGGAGGCACAAAAAGAATATACATTGCTATATATAGTAATAAAAGATATGAATAGTACATACAGTGCTATAATAGTAATAAAAGATATAAATAATAAAAACATTGATATACATATATAGTAATATTAATAGTATATACAGAATAAAAGATATGAACAGCTCATTATTACAGTACAATATAATTATGGTAATAAGAAATATATAAATAGCAATATGCACTACAAATCATGATGTCACAAAGTTCTTGTTGAAAATAATTCTGTAAAATTTAACGAAAAAAAGGTAAAATTTTAAAATGATATGTGCAGATATTCATGTGCTTCTCATGATGATGCACACTTTACTCATGACAGTGTGTAATTCTGATGATAATTCCATTTATTTAATTTATATTTTTTCATCCAAAATTATTTCCAAAATTCTTTGCTACATGTATATAACGCTTGTAATTGTAATTATTATACAACAGATTTCAATATGTTAATGAAAGATAAATAAGTCATCGATTTCAGTATGTTAATGAAAAATAAATTAATCATTTGAAGTTAAATACCCAAGGGTTGGGTCAATTTGACCCCAGGGGCATGACTTATAATACTTTTGTAAACAATATTAAAGATGATGCTACATCACAGTAACTCAAAGGGGGTATTTTAGGCCTCAGGGGCATGATTTATATGAATTAAGGATGGCAACGAGTAACCGGTTAAATAGAATACTCGATCGAACGTCCGAATATCGGTTAACAAAATTGATTATTGATTACTCGGAAAAAAATATTGAATTTCTACTTTTTTGCAGTTTAGAAAGGTAAGTTCAGAAATTCGGAATTGTACAAGTAACTATATAAATACTTGTTAAATGCAATCAAAACATCCTTGCAGAGGTGTGAAAATGATATCATATAATTAATGAGACGATCAGCAATTTGACACACGTATGGGATGTGTCGTTAACGTCACTTGGCCTCTTATGATTTTTAATCGCCTTAAAATATTAGACAGTTTGAAGCGTATTTGCATTTGCGCTTCAAGTTCATCCGGTATTTTAGGGAGAAAATTTATAGGTACATAAAAAATGCTGTCTTTAACATTTCTTATGTTTATATCTTTATATTTCTTGCAGTCCTATTTATAGTTAAATAGAAAACAAAAGTAGCATACAGATTGTGTTGATATTGATTGTGTGATAAAACTTTAAAGATCATTAATAATCATCCGATAATCGAGTACTCGATCGGAAAAAAGACTGAGTACTAGAGTATTGATTTTGGTATCCGTTGCCAAATCACCTTTATTGAAAACAAATCACCATGTAATAAGATGACCCATTTTAAGCTCGTCTGAGACAGGATTGAGATAAACATTCTGACAAAGTTTTATGAAAATCTAATTAAAAATTGTGAACTCTAAAGTGTTAACGAGATTTTTATTTGATCAGCTGACCTAGATTTTGACAAAATGACCCACTTTCGAAAATGGCAGCATTAAATCTTACAGCTATGAGAGGCAAGTTATTCAAAGTTAGAGAATCTTTAGAGAACTAGAACTAAATGTGATTAATATCCTCGCAAGACTGCTTCAGTCATGAGAAAGTTTCTAGTAACAGAATACCTAATAAAAGAATTGAACTAGAGTTATGGTTGTGTGGCAGTTAAAGATAGTTGTGGTTATGGTATGTTGCATTTCCTTTCAATGTGGTTAATTAATGATAAAGTTTTATTGAATAACTCTGTAATAAGTCCAGCACTAAGGGAAATAACTATGTAATTTGTCTAAATAGAGTTATGGTTCTTATGTCCTGCACTTCATCTCAATGTGCTTGGCCATTGTATGAAGTTTCATTGAATTCCAACCATTTATTTTCATGTTATGCACTGAACAATAACAAGAGAGCCATGATGGCCCTGAGGTCGCTCACCTGTATATAGCCCTCCAAACCCCCACCCCATCCCCCAACGTTGCAGGGCCAATTTAACCCAAGGGCTTTTATTTGCACAAACTTGGTAGACACCCATAAGAAGATGTTTCATGCAAAACATCTAAGCTCTAGCTCATTGGGCTTTTTAACAGAAGATTTTTTAAATAGATATAGTTAAAAACAATGTCACCCCTGGGGCCGGGCCAATTTTGACCCCAGGGCTTTTATTTGAACAAACTTGGTAGACATCCATTAGAACATGTTTCATGTTAAATATCTTAGCTCTTTCTTTTGGTTCTTTAAAAGAAAATTTTTTAAGTTTTTACTATATGCATATAGGGAAAATCAATGACCCCCTGGGGCGGACCAATTTTGACCCCAGGGCTTTTATTTGAACAAACTTGGTAGACATCTATTAGAACATGTTTATGCTCAATATCTTAGCCATAGCTATTTGAGTTCTTTAAAAAAGATTTCTTAAGTTTTTACTATATGCATATAGGGAAAATCAATGACCCCCCCCCAGGGCGGGGCCAATTTTGACCCCAGCGCTTTTATTTGAACAAACTTTGTAAACACCCATTAGAACATGTTTCATGCTAAATATCTTTGCTCTTTGGGTTCTTTAAAAGAAGATTTTTTAAGTTTTTACTATATGCATATAGGGAAAATCAATGACCCCCCGGGGCGGGGCCAATTTTGACCCCAGGGCTTTTATTTGCAGAAACTTGGTAGACACTCACTAGAAGATGTTTCATGCCAAATATCTAAGCTCTAGCTCTTATGGTTTTTTAAAAAGAAGATATTTAAAGTTTTTTTCTTTCGGTTGCCATGACAACCAGAGTTCTGCATGGAATTAAATTCTTTGAACAATTTTTAAAGGTGACCTCCAAAGGAACATTCCTGTGAAGTTTGGATGAAATTGGCTTAGTGGTTTATGAGGAGATGTCATTTAAAGTAAAAGTTTACGGACGGACGCCGGCCGGACGCCGGACGGATGGACGCTGGACGAAAAGCGATCACAAAAGCTCACCCTGTCACTTTGTGACAGGTGAGCTAAAAGTAACAAAGGACAAAAACTCTTAAATGAGTAAAGAAAGAGTTATGGTTTATGTGCACAGCCTTTCATCTCAATATACTTGACCATTGTCTGAAATTGTATTGAATTCCAGTAGATTTTATGTTATACTTTGCAACAAAGAAAAGTAACAAAGGGCAATCACTCTATCACTACTCTGGATAGAATAATGGCTCTTGTGCACTGCACTTCCTCTTATTTAGCATGAAGTGCATTGAATTCAAACCATTTATTTTCAAGTAATGCACTGGATAAGATAACATATCAAACAGCAATAACTCGTGTGATTAGCCAAGATGGAGTTATGGTTCTTGTGTACTGCATTTTTGCTCAATGTGCTTGACCTTTGTATGAAGTTGTATTGAATTCCAACCAGTTGTTTTCATCTTATGCCCTGGACAAGAAAAAATCAATGGAAAAGTAACAAAGGACAATAATTCTACAATTAATCTGGATTAGAGTTATGGTTCTTGTGCACTGCACTTCCTTATTGTGCTGAAGCTGTTTTGAATTAAAACTAGAACTGCCACTGCCATGACGTGTATACCCCAACATACCCCATGGTCAAAATCAACAGTGGCCATTCAGAGCTAAAGGACAACCTCCCTGCCAAATCTAAGGTTGCTAAGCCAGTGTGTTGCTTATTTATGTACTCTACATGCTTCAAATGTGAAAATGTCAAAATCAATACACTGCAGACAGGCATTCTTAAGCATTTGATTTTGAGCAGACAAGCTTTTATATTAAAACTTTTGTGTGACTGTAAGTCAAAGGAATCTCAAATAATTGGGCAGACAAGCTTTTTTTAGTCAAGGCCCCTGCAACCTTAAATTTTGACACAGTGACCTCAAATCAACAGAGGTCATTTACTAATCAAGACCAATCTCAATACAAAATATGAAGACTGTAGGTCAAAAGAATCTTAATTCATTGGATGGACAAGCTTTTTATAGTCAAGGCCCCTGTGACCTTGACCTTTGACCCAGTGACCTCAAAATCAATAGGAGTCATCTGCTAATCATGACCAATCTAAAAACGAAATATGAAGACTGTGGGCCAAAGGAATCTTTAGTGATTGGGCAGACAAGGAAAAACTGCCGGATGGCCGGATAGGAGGCCATCCAGATGGATAAGCTGAATCCAGTATTACCTCCTTACAACTTTGTTGTGCAGGGGTATAACCAGTACTTTTCAAGTTATGCTCCAGACAGGGAAAAATATCAAAGGGCAATAACTTGTCACAATGGAGTTATGGTTCTTGTGCACTGCACGTCCTCTTAATATGCTTGACCATTGTATTTAGTTGTTTTGAATTCCAACCATTAGTCTTCAAGCTAGCTTCGGACAAAAAAAGCAATGGAAAAGTAACAAAGAACAATAACTTGGTTCTTGTGCACTGCGCTTCCTATTATTTTGCTTGACCATTGTATGAACTTGTTTGACCATTGTATGAACTTGTTTTGAATTCCAAGTTATGCTCCAGACAAAGAAAAGTAAAAAGGACAATAACTCTGTAATTAGTAAAGATAGAGTTATGGTTCTTGTGCATTGCACTTTCTCTAAATGTGCTTTGTATGAACATGTTGAAGTTGTATTGAATTCCAGCCATTAGTCTTCAAGTCTCTGGACAAGGAAAATGCAACAGACTGCTTGACCGACCGACCAACCACTTGTAGACTCCTAGTTAACCTCCCAAACTTTGTTTTGGGGGGGGGTATAATAAGAGCTGCTATTTTCATAGATACAATACACATATCTTTATCATATACCTGAAACTAACATATGTTGTTATCAGTGATATACATTAAACATTCTATTTCATAAACCTGAATCTCGTATGTGTCTATATCAATGATATAGATTTTTGTTCCGCAAGCTGCCCACATATTATCTCCTACACAGATAAGGGAGGTAACAGGATTCAATCCTAGAGTTATTCTCCTTGATTCACTCCAAACACCATCTGAAAAGAAACGTTTTGTAACAATTTTTTAATCTGCTGAATATGTAACTATATACAGTCTGCTCTATGTTTAAGCGATTTCAATATCAAAATAGAAAAATAAAGTTACAAATAGTGAAGAACCTGGTAGGACTTAAAGGATCTAAGGGCATGTCTGACTTTGTAATGGTGGAAATGCTACTCATGTTTGGTTCCAACAGGTTAAAGTTTAAGTTCAATTAACATTATCACTAGATCTTTTATGATTTGAACAAGAAGAGTTTAGGTCTTTGATGACAAACTTATTGTTTTGATATTATACTGTAATCCAAGTGGCCTAGGCCTATGATCTTTTGGGCTGAAAATTATTATGGCAGATAAAACTCATGTACATACAAAGTTTCAAGGTTCTAGGTCAATGCACTCTGCTTGAATGGCCAATTAAATGTTTTGAAAGGCACAGTTACCTTACCTTTACGCTAAATACGGGTGTGCCAGAAAGAAATCATTAAGATACATCTAGGCCAATGCACTTTGTTAAATGGCCAGTTTTGTGTTTGCTATTTCAGGTCCCAGTGACACACAAGGATACATACATGTATTTATAAATGTAGATCAGTTAAATAAAGAACCCCTAACTAGGACCATTTAAAATTTGTATAAGCTTGCCCATATAAAGGTTCAATATTGCTGCAAAGGTAAATGAACAAAACAGACACAAGCCCTACAATGGTCACTAACAGCTCTCCCCTTATAACACCAGTAAAAGATGGTTTCAAGTGCAGTAAATCAAATGTAAACTTTAAAACAAGATTGCATTTGTGAAAAGTGCTATGACATCTTATTAACACAACATTAAATAGGAACAGAATTTCTTTGTTTCTATACAATTGAAGATTGCCATAATGCATAGATCCCTGACCCATCTTATTATTTTCTGATAAGTGGTTAAATCTATTGTTATTCAAATAAAAGATAGAAGTAGGAATCTATCAATGCAGTTTAGTCTAGTGAATTTGGTGGTGAAGGTCATATTTCACATGGCCTAAATTTCATGACTGTACAACAAAGGACAACAAAGTAAGACACTTTGTCAAAATCTAGGTGAGCTGATAACAAAGTTTACTTAACATCTTAATCTGTGCACATGGTTCAAATTTCATAGCTGTACATGAAAGGACAAGAAAGTAATCACATCATCAAAATCTAGGTCACCTGATATCACAGTTCAATTTTACAACAAAACCTGTGCACATTCCAAATTTCATGGCTATACATCAAAGGACAAGAAAGTAAGTCACTGTGCCCTTGGGCAAGGTTAAACTTTGACCCAAGAGTTTAATTCAAACAATCTTGATACAGGTCTACAAAACAACGTTTCATGTCAAATATCTAAGCTGTAGCTTTCTCAAATTCAGAAAACAATTGTTTTACTATGTGTACATAATGAAAATTAATGCCCCCGGGCAGGGCCAATTTTGGCACCAGGGGAACAACTTGAACAACTTTGGTAGAGGACCTATATTATTTAGCAAACATCAAAGCGCTAAGCCTTATACCTTCGAATAAGAAATTCTTTTATTTTTTTACAAAATGTACATAGTGAAAATCAATGACCTCCGGGATGGGGCCAATTTTGACCTTAGGGCTATAATTTGAACAACCTTGGTAGAGGTCTACCAGACAATGCCTTATGCAAGATATCTATGCTCTAGGCCTTATGGATCTTTACAAGAAGATTTTTTCAATTTATTCTTGGATTCATTTTGATTGTCATGGCAACCAGATTTCTGAATGGAAAGAACAGCTTTGAAAGCCCTTCACCCAAGGATCAATCCTGCCAAGTTTGGTTGAAATAAGACAAGTGGTTTTTCACAAGAAGATTTTTTAAGTTCATATATCATCTATAAAACACACAAACATACATACACACAAACACACACACACACACACACAGGTGAATCGCTATATGCCACCATATAGCAGATGCTGCTGCGGTGGCATAATAAAACTTCTGTCATTATCAATATTAACATTAATCATTTAAAATCATAAACTAGAAATGTGTCATCATGCCACGGATGCCCCCGCATGCAGCCAAAATTTCAGATGTTATAATATTTAGTTCCAAATTTGTTTGCACAAATTATTTTTTTCATTTGCAGTTCAAAGCCCTTAAAACTTTTCAATGTTAACACAAACCATTTTCATACAATGTTCAAAGCACTGAAATTATTTAGTCTTAACCTTTTGAAAATAGCGTATTTCATATTTGTAGCCAAAATAATGGCTACATACATTTCCACAAAAGTATGAGTGCTGAAACTGAAAGTTCAAAATTTTTCCAACATTCAAGAAAGATAAGTTTGTCCAAAATCATTGAACCACGACCAAATTCAAACTTTCCACAAAAGTATGAGTGCTGAAACTGAAAGTTTAAAATTTTTCCAACATTCAAGAAAGATAAGTTTGTCCAAAATCATTGAACCACGACCAAATTCAAACTTAAACTGCTTATTCCTAAGATGTATCTATATTATTTTCAAAGTGAAAGGGACATAACTCTGCCAAAAAATCATCGAACCATGACCAAATTCCAACTTGAACTGCCCATTCCTTTGACATATCCATATGTCAAATTTGAGTTGAATATGTAACACTGTTGGGTAGATAATGAACAGAAACTGTAAATTTCATATTATTTTCAAAGTAAAAGGGGCATTACTCTGCCAAAAATCATTGAACCATGACCAAATTCGAACTTGGCCTGGGCATTCAAAAAACGTATCCATATGTTTAATTTGAGTTGAATGTGTTGTACTGTTGGGGAGATAATAAATAGAAACTGAAAATTTCATATTATTTTCAAAGTGAAAGGGGCATAACTCTGCCAAAAATCATTGAACCACGACCAAATTTGAACTTGACCTGCGCATTCCTTTGATGTATCCATATGTCAAGTTTGAGTTGAATGTGTTGTACCGTTGGGGAGATAATGAATGGAAACTGAAAATTTCATATTATTTTCAAAGTGAAAGGGGCATAACTCTGCCAAAAATCATCGAACCATGACCAAATTCGAACTTGACCTGTATTTTCTCAAGACATATCCATATGTCAAATTTGAGTTGAATGTGTTGTACCTTTGTGGAGATAATGAACGGAAACTGAAAATTTCATATTATTTTCAAAGTAAAAGGGGCATAACTCTGCCAAATATCATCAAACCATGACCAAATTCGAACTCGACCTGTATTTTCTCATGACATATCCATATGTCAAGTTTGAGTTGAATGTGTTGTATCGTTGGGGAGATAATGAACGGAAACTGAAAATTTCATATTATTTTAAAGTAAAAGGGGCATAACTCTGCCAAAAATCATCGAACCATGACCAAATTAAAACTTGACCTGTATTTTCTCATGACATATCAATATGTCAAATTTGAGTTGAATGTGTGCAACCGTTACTTAGATAATGAACGGAAACTGATGATGACAGAATGACGGAATGACGGAAGGACGGAATGACGGAAGGAAGGAAGGACGGAACAGGGTAACACTATATGCCCCGGCCATTACATGGCGGGGGCATAAAAATTGTATTTGCAGCAGAGGATAACAATAATATTTATTTGATATTGGCCACTCTCCCCTAATCACAAGCTATCCAGATGGCTTCCAGCCAATACAGAATGTCGGTAGTTCTACTCAGGTTGCCTTTCTTGCCTAGAATAATGTTCAGAGGGGCACCTGAGGTTTTCTTTCACCAGTAAAGCTGGAAAGTCACCATATGTCCTAAACTGGGTTGGTGTGACAAATATATTATGATATTGAAATATTATTTAATTGTTTTGAGTGAATATGAAATACATTGCACTTGCTTATGGTAACCTATAATATTTTCTCATATTCAAATTTCTCAAATTCTCATTTTGATATGAGACATTTTTTAATATTACTCGAAATTCATCATACCCAATTTCAAAAGTTTTGTGATCAAACTACTGAAACAATACTTGAAATTACACATAAGCTGAGTTAGATGACATTACTGCCAAGTCTGACAGTTATCTGCTGTGTAATCTATGAGGCATGATCAAAAAGTTCTTGGCCCGATATACTTCTAGCCACTACACTGACATTTACACACAATACGTTGATACTGATATCTTATTGAAGTTTACTGACCGAGTTACGGTTTTACACAGAATAAAAAACATAAAACACACTTTGATCAGTAGAGGGGTGTGTCATTTAGACCAAATGGAGAAAGTTGAAATCAGAGCCGTCATTATGTACCTCTGTAAGAAAGGAATGTTCCCCATGGAAATCCATGAAGACTTCATGGATACACTTGGGAAGGAGTCCCCTTCCTATAGCACTGTCAAAAATGGGCTGCTAAATTTAAGAGGGGCAGGGAGAGCATTGAAGGTGATGAGCAGCCTTGCAGCTGAAGCTGTGCACCGTCTGGTAATGTGCTACAGAAGGGGAGACCTGCGAAGAATTGCATAAGCTTTGGTTCAGTTCAGGCAATTCTGAATGATGTCTATGGCATGTCTAAGGTTTCGGCTAGATGGGTCCCCAGAGAGTTGACTGATGACCAGAAATGGACCAGACCTGACATTTCAAGATATCTTCTGTTTTGCTACGAGGATGAACCTGATTTTATCTTGTAACTCAGGATGAAATATGCATCCATCAATTTGATATGAAATCAAAGAAACAAAGCATACAGTGGAATCACCCTGATTCAGCCCCTACAAAAGAAATTCAAGAGGGTGTCATCAACATGGAGGATGATAGCTTCAATTTTTTCGGATAGTCAGGAGACAATCATGATTGACTATTTTGATCAAGAGCATACCATAAACAGTATGTACTACGCAGATGAATTGAGACATCTGGGTCAAGAAATGGCGCATAAAATGAGGGGCAAACTGATTCAAGGCATTCTACTCCTGCACGACACTGCGTCAGCTAACACATCCCAAGTTGTGATGGCTGCTGCAACTGACTGCCGCTTTGAAATTCTTCCCCATCCCCTATATTATCCGGGCTTGGTCCCCTCTGACTTCCACCTGTTTCCGATACTGAAAACCAAGCTTTGTGGTAGATGTTTTGGAAGCAATGAAGGTGTCATGGAGGTGGTCAATGCGTTCTATGAGGACCAAAATAGAAAGTTCTATTTTAACTGGTTTAACAAGCTGGAGCACTAGTGGGCAAAGTGCATTGATGTAGAGGGCAATTATATTGAAAAGTAAGACCATAAGTTGAGTTCTTTGACTACCGGAAGTACATCGGACCAAGAACTTTTTGATAATCCTGGTACTTTGTTATATCCATCAATGTTTAGAGCAAAAACCGATATTACATATTTCATTTCATTTAAAACAGTGTGATATCATATATATTTCACTGATCTCACTGTAACTTCACAACAAAAGCATAAGATAAGATAATAATTATTAATACAAACCATCATTTCTGGAGAAAATGATCACCTTCCCATTCCTATTTCCACAAAACATAAGATCGTCAATGTATCTCATAGAGATAGTTATACAGCCAACTTCAAATGTATAAATACAGTGTCTATGTAAGTCTGCTTGCCTTTCACTTAGCATAAATACTTGGATCCTGTAATTACAGTAGAAAAGTTCTTAAGTTCTAGTGTCTGACCCTTGAAATTACTAAAGTAAAAGAAAGATGGTGCTTCATTTTCTCTTGAATTATACTGGTAGTACAAGTACCTTGAAAATTCAAATTTACCTATATGATCATAAACAGCCAATGAAAAGCTACAAGGTTTAGACTGGCTTACATGATTAATTACAAAATGTAACAAGAGCTGTCACAGGAGACAGCCAAGCTCCACTAATAAAATACTGGACGCAGTAAGGAGGCCAAACTTATGATGAAAGAAAAACGAATTATGTATAATTATGTATTAAGTTATAGTAAAAAATATATCATTTGTTAATATAAATTCCAAGATCAAGGGGAATAATTCTAGAAATAGTCATGCTATAGTTATGAACCTTGTCACACAACATGTGTTTGATGATAACTAAGTTCAAAGACAGATAAATCTGTAAATATTGCTTCAAGAGTTACGAACATTGTCACATAAAATGTAATTGATTATAAAGAATAAGTATTTGAAGTTTCAGGTAGATAGATACCTTTAAAACTAAAAAAGTTATAGTAAAAAATAACATTTTTCTAGTAAAAAAAATCTAAGTTTATTGGGAGATAATTTGCAATATTAGTACTAGAGTTATGAACGTTGTCACATAAGATGTGGATGATGATAAGGTACATATATTTGAAGTATGAAGTTGATCCCTTTAGAAATAAATAAGTAACAGTAAAAAATAATATTTTTTAAGGAAAGTTCTAAGTTCAAGGGGAGATAAATCTAAAAATATTGGTGATAGAGTTATGAACCTTGTCACATAAGATGGGATGATGATAAGGTACATAAACTTGAAGTATGAGGTTGATCCCTTAAGAAATAAAGAAGTAACAGTAAAAAATAGTATTTTTTGAGGCAAATTCTAAGTTCAAGGGGAGATAAATTTGAAAATATTGGTGTTAGACCTTGTCACATAAGATAAGGTACATGTATTTGAAGTATGAAGTTGATCCCTTTAGAAACAAGAGGGCCATGATGGCCCTGAGGTCGCTCACCTGTATATAGGCCCGAAACCCCCACACCCCCCCCCCCCAAAGTTGCAGGGCCAATTTAACCCAAGGGCTTTTATTTGCACAAACTTGGTAGACACCCATAAGAAGATGTTTCATGCTAAACATTTAAGCTCTAGCTCATTGGGCTTTTTAAAAGAAGATTTTTTTAAAGTTTTTACTATACGCATATAGTTAAAATCAACGACGCCCGGGGCGGGGCCAATTTTGACCCCAGGGCTTTTATTTGAACAAACTTTGTAGACAGTCACTAGAAGATGTTTCATGCTTAATATCTAAACTGTAGCTATTTGGGTTTTTTCAAAGAAGATTTTTTAAGTTTTTGCTATATACATATAAGGAAAATCAATGACCCCCCTGGGGCGGGGCCAATTTTGACCCCAGGGCTTTTATTTGAACAAACTTGGTAGACACCCATTAGAACATGTTTCATGCTTAATATCTTAGCTCTAGCTCTTTGAGTTCTTTAAAAGAAATTTTTTTAAGTTTTTACTATATGCATATTGGGAAAATGAATGACCCTCTGGGGCGGGGCCAATTTTGACCCCAGGGCTTTTATTTGAACAAACTTGGTAGACACTTCTTAGAACATGTTTCATGCTAAATATCTTAGCTCTAACTCTTTTGGTTCTTTAAAAGAAGATTTTAAGTTTTTACTATATGCATATAGGAAAAATCAATGACCCCCCTGGGGCGCGGCCAATTTTGACCCCGGGGCTTTTATTTGAACAAACTTGGTAGACACCTATTAGAACATGTTTGATGCTCAATATCTTAGCCATAGCTCTTTGAGTTCTTTAAAAGAAGATTTTTTAAGTTTTTACTATATGCATATAGGGAAATTCAATGACCCCTGGGGCGGGGCCAATTTTGACCCCAGGGCTTTTATTTGAACAAACTTGGTAGACACCCATTAGAACATGTTTCATGCTAAATATCTTAGCTCTAGCTCTTTGGGTTTTTTAAAAGAAGATTTTTTAAGTTTTTACTATATGCATATAGGGAAAATCAATGACCCCCCGGGGCGGGGCCAATTTTGACCCCAGGGCTTTTATTTCAACAAAATAAAGTTTTTTCTTTCGGTTGCCATGGCAACCAGAGTTCTGCATGGAATTAAATTCTTTGAACAATTTTTAAAGGTGACCACCAAAGGAACATTCCTGTGAAGTTTGGATGAAATTGGCTTAGTGGTTTATGAGATGTCATTTAAAGTAAAAGTTTACGGACGGACGACGGACGGACGGACGGACGACGGACGGACGCCGGACGAAAAGCGATCACAAAAGCTCACCCTGTCACTTTGTGACAGGTGAGCTAATAAATAAGTAACAGTATAAAATAGTATTTTTTGAGGAAAATTCTAAGTTCAAGGGGAGATAAATCTGAAAATATTGGTGCTAGAGTTATGAACCTTGACAAATAAGATGGGGATGATGATAAGGTACATATGTTTGAAGTATGAGATTGATCCCTGAAGAAATAAAGAAGTGACAGTAAGAAATAGTATTATTTAAGGAAAATTCTAAGTTCAAGGGGAGATAAATCTGAAAATATTGGTGCTAGAGTTATGAACCTTATCACATAAGATGAGGATGATGATAAAGTACATATATTTGAAGTATGAGGTTGATCCCTTAAGAAATAAAGAAGTAACAGTAAGAAATAGTATTTTTTAAGGAAAACTCTAAGTTCAAGGGGAGATAAATCTAAAATATTGGTGCTAGAGTTATGAACCTTATCACATAAGATGTGGTTGATGATAAGGAGCATATATTTGAAGTTTGAAGTTTATACCTTAAGAAATGACAAAGTAATGGTAAAAAATATTTTACTGCACCAAAACTTTAATCTGAAATCTGGACGTGGACTCCGACGCCGGGGCGAGTAGGACAGCTCTCCATAAACTTCGTATAGTCGAGCTAAAAATAAGTGTTTTAAACAGCTGATCAGCTAGGAAGTTTCAGACTTGTTCCCAGATTTTCAAAAACTTACTCCGAGTCTGATGTACTCATCCAGACTGTGTCTTCTTCAAATGCTGCCTTTGATCTGACCCTGGCATAACCTGGCACAGTCTCGACACATATAATCATACATTTAGTGGCCTGAAATGATTCTATTAGAGATGGCTTGTCTGTATGAAGAGATACAACAGAGACTTGACCATGACCTTCATTGGAGGAGCAAATCCACAGATGTTCCATAGAACCTTCATTTTTCTTTGGAAAGTACACCTTCACACCACATGATACCTGATTGTAAATGAAAGCATGACTCTAAAATAACATAATATTTGTAACTTGAAAGTTTTTTCAGAATACTATAATTATGTACCATGCATATCTTGAGCAGCATTCAGTCAACGTTTTAACACATATTCTTAGTGTAGGTACTTGGGCTAACATAACATCACCTTTTTGAAAAACTCATACAGATGTGACACATAAAAGTGACCACTCTGTGAAAATAACAGTATCAATTTGCCAAATAGACAGTGGTCATTTGTCACATAAAAGCAAAGGTCAATTCAGTAAGATCAACTACAGTAAATTATAATGGTGACTGGCTGCCAAAATTGCAAGTGGTAACATAAACAACATAAAAATATAAATAAAACATAAATAAATAATGAGATAAATGATCCATTTTATGTAGGTCTAGATTAAACTTGTGGCAACATTTCAGACTTGGCTCACAATTTGCAGTCAGTTTTTCCAGAAAAATTATTTTATTAAGGAAAAAAAAAATGACCTGAAATTAAAAAAGCATTACAATGCTCAATTTATTTATGATTTGATTTCTTGGTTTGCTTTTTCACATATTTCTGACTTAAGTGCCCAAACTAATCTTTGTAAGAGTTTCAATTTCATGTGTTTATGCTTTTTGATCTCAGTGACGTTCCTTTAATAGTTTTTTTAAATGGTTAAATCCCTTATGAGAAATGAGGCACTTGCATAATTGAAAAATTTATATAGGTTTTTAATATAAAAATGTATATATACAAAATCTATTATAATTTATAATATTTATGTTAATTGTTTTTTATAGAAAAATGCAGGGTTTGAGCTCAGATGCACAATTATATAATCACTGAGGAATTTGAAGTTCTCTGTGATTTTTTTCAAAGCTTTTGTATGATTAACCATTCATTATTTTTCAACAAAGCAAGAACAGTTAATATATATTTTCATTGTTACCTGGTAAGATAATCAATAAAGATATACAAGTAAATGGGATATAATCTAGATGAATGGTTATGAAACTTCGAAGGCAAAATTATATTGTTTAAAGGGTTTAAATCTCAAAGTACTAACTCAAAACACAAGAAAGTATCAGAGTACTAAAATCTTTGTCATTTGTTTCAAAATTAAAGTGAGCATCTGGACATGTCCGTATTTTCAAAATTTCAAACGTTTAGCACTCAATAAACAAGATTGCATTTGAGAAAAATGCTATGCCACCGCATTAATACAACACTAAATAGTAGTGTAGGAACAAATTTTCTTTGTTTCTATACAATTTTGAAGATTGTCATAATGCATAGATCCCTGACCTATCTAATTATTATTATCAGATTAGTGGTTAAATCTGTTGTTAACTCAATAAAAGATCTGAGTAGGAATATATCAATGCACTTGAGTCTAGTGAATTTGGTGGTGAAGGTCATATTCACACAGCCTAAATTTCATGACTACATCAAAGGACCAACATAGTAAGACACTTTGTCAAAATCTAGGTCAGCTGAAATCAAAGTTCACTTAACATCTTAATCTGTACACATGGTTCAAATTTCATAGCTGTACATCAAAGGACAAGAAAGTAGGTCACATCATCAAAATCTAGTTCACCTGATATCAAAGTTCAATTTTACAACTAAAACTGTGCACATGGTCAAAATTTCATTTGTACATCAAAGGACAAGAAAGTAGGTCACTGTCCCCTTGGGCAAGGCAAAATTTTGGACCCAAGGGTTTAATTCAAACAATCTTGATACAGGTCCACCAAACAACATTTCAAGTCAAATATCTAAGCTGTAGCTTTCTCCTATTCAGAAAAGATTTGTTTTATTTTCTGTTTTTACTATGTGAACATAATGAGAATCACTGCCCCTGGGCAGGGCTAATTTTAACACTAGGTGCATAATTAAAACAACTTTAGTAGAGAACCCATAGAATATATTATAGAGAAAACATCAAAGCTCTATGCCTTGTACCTTCAGACAAAAATATTTTTTTTTTTTTTTACTATATGTACATAGTGAAAATCAATGACTCCTGGGGGTGGGGCCAATTTTGACCTAAGGGCTATAATGTGTACAATCTTGCTAGAGGTTCACCACATAATGTTTCATGCAAAATATCTTAACTCTAGCCTTTGTAAATTTAGAAGATGATTTTTTAAGTTTTTACTATATACATATAAGAAAACCTATGGCCCATGGGGCGGGGCTAATTTTGACACAAGAGGCAAAATTTGAACAACTTTGGTAGAGTACCTATAGATGATATCATTTAACAAATATTCAAGCTCTAAGCCTTGTACCTTCAGACAATAAGATTTTTTTTTTTTACTATATGTATGTATTGAAAATCAATGACCCCGGGGCAGTGGCAATTTTGACCCCAGGGCTATAATTTGAACAATCTTGCTAGAAGTTCACTTCACAATGTTTCGTGCAAAATATCTAACCTCTAGCATTTGCTAGAAGAAATTTTTTTACTATAAAGTATTTTACTATATACATATAAGGAAAACCAATGACCCCCGGGGCAGGGCCGATTTTGACCCCAGGGCTATAATTTGAACAATCTGAGTAGAGGTCTACCAGACAATGCCTTATGCAAAATATCTAAGCTCTAGGCCTTTTGGGTCTTTACAAGAAGGTATTTTAAGTTTTACTATATGTACATATAGGTGAAAATCAATGACCCCGGGGCGGGGCCGATTTTGACCCCAGGGCTATAATTTGAACAATCTTGGTAAGGGTCTATCAGACAATGCCTTATGCAAAAATATCTAAGCTCTAGGCCTTTTGGGTCTTTACAAGAAGTTATTTTAAGTTTTTACTATATGTACATATAGTGAAAATCAATGACCCCCGGGCGGGCTGATTTTGCCCCAGGGTTATAATTTGAATAATCTTGGTAGAGGTCTACCAGACAATGCCTTATGCAAAATATCTAAGCTCTAGGCCTTTTGGGTCTTTACAAGAAGTTATTTTAAGTTTTTACTATATGTACATATAGTGAAAATCAATGACCCCCGGGGCGGGGCCGATTTTGACCCCAGGGTTATAATTTGAACAATCTTGGTAGAGGTCTACCAGACAATGCCTTATGCAAAAATATCTAAGCTCTATTGCCTTTTGGTCTTTACAAGAAGATTTTTTAAATTTATTCTTATAATTCCTTTTGGTTGCCATGGCAACCAGATTTCTGCATGGAATCAAATTCTTTGAAACAACTTTGGAAGCCCTTCACCCAAGGATCAATCCTGCCAAGTTTGGTTGAAATTGGACAAGTGGTTTTTCACAAGAAGATTTTTTTAAGTTCACTATATAATCTATATAACACACACACACACACAAACAAACACACACACAGGTGAATCGCTATATGCCACCGCATCGCAGATGCTGCGGTGGCATAAAAAGAAAGTCACTGGGTCAACTGATTACAGAATTTATCGGAATATACAGTCATGTATTGCCAACAAAAATCATTGTATAACTCACATAAGACAATATAACAAGAGGGCCATGATGGCCCTGGATCGCTCACCTGACACAACCGCATCCAAGCAATGTCTTGAACAAGCATCATGGCCAAGTTTGATGACAACTGAGTCAAACATGTGACCTCTAGTGTGTTATAAAGATTTTTCATATTTGGGCAATGTAACCTAATTTTTGACCGGACACGACCCATATTAAAACTTGACCTAGAAATCATCAAAACAACCTTCCTGACCAATTTCCAAGAAATTTGAATCAAAACTGCAGCCACTAGAGTGTTAAAAAAAGATTTTTCTATTTTTAGCTCCTGTGACCTAGTTTTTAACCGGACATGACCAATCTTAGCACTTGACCCAGAAATCATCA